>NC_065444.1:39407897-39710927 GCF_917563875.1 Diabrotica virgifera virgifera
AGGAGATTGGGCTACTCCCAAAATTTCATTAAAATCCATGCAGTAGGATAGAATTTGGAGATGATATCTTGTTCTTAATCTCGCGCATTGACTGGCGTAATCGAAATAGAATGAAATGAAAATATTGTAAACTATTAATTTCTCAGAAAAATGAACTAATTTGAAATGAAAGTATGACTATAATATTCTATTGATTTATGCAATAATCTACACATCTATAGTGTGTCCCCGAAATATGGCATCGAACCTTTTCTCAAATGAAGGAATTAATGATGCGTAGAACCATAATAGTTATTTATGATATAAGTGTTAAAAGTACACGGTTAAGGCACGCATGTGAAAGTTTGCAGAATGAGCGGTAGCGAGTTCTGCATTTCACATGAGTGCCTTAAAAATGTACTTTTTAACACGCATATCATACAATATTTTTTCTACAAACGTAATTACAGGACAATATCTACAAAAACTTTTACTTGAACGTGACTGACATTCCATTTTTATTTTTTTTTGCATTACATCAAAATTGTCTATACGGTCAATACGAACCGCAGTGCCTTAGAAATATTTTAAAGCACTAGTGCCTTAAAGTAGCATTTTTAACGCTCGTATGGAGTGCTAAAAATTGCATTTTTAACACGGTTGTAGAAAAAATACTTTTAAGTACAGTAGGTGTTTCTAAAATATCAAAATAACGAGTAACTTTGTTATTTTTATAGAATGCCAGTATCTAGTACCAAAACTATAATAGATCGGTACGATAAAGTTCTCGGGCGGCCCTTCCGTCCAGCGTTTTTCGTTTTATGGCGATATCTTTGGTTCTGATCATCGTAGAAACATATTTTTTCTTTTATTTTGTAGGATATGTTATTCCCTATAACACAGTGTTTTTTTCCAAAATTTTTGGCACAAAATTAAATTTTTTTTTGCTTTTGAAATTAAAAAAAAAATCAATGACATAGGTAATAAAAAATCCTACAAAACGAAAAAAAAAGAATGTGTGTGTACTTTGTACGCACGTAAGAAGTTATTCTTCTATTATATAATTTCAACGAAGTAAATATACTTAACAGGTTATTTGTATTTTATTGAAATATTAAACTAACTTTCTTACCTACCACGTTCAAAATTTTTTTATTAAAACAACCAAAAATTAAAAAAAATATATGAATCGTCCAGGATTGGAACCCGCGACCGGTGCGACCTTTCAATCACTGACCCAACGCTCTACCAACTACGCCACCGAGCTTCTTAAAATGACACGTAAGTTTCAGATATAATTACACAACACGGTGACAAATAGACATATAAAAATGTTATACCTACATAATATTTTATTATCTTACTATATGTAGAGAAAGACAAATCCAAAAATTATTATAAATAATACATTTACTAAAAACACTAATATATTCTTTTAATGACTTATTTGCGCTGATACAGATACATATATACCTATCTTGAAAGATTAGCAACGAACTATTACTTTCTGTGTGCGCATGCGCGCAGATTTATGAAATTTTACTCTCAATCGCATCGCGCCTAAAGAAGAATAACTTCAAAAGAAGTTTCTACGATGATCAGAACCGAATATACTGTCAAATAAAAAAAACGATTATTTATTTTTTTGGGGGGTTATGAGTGGGACTGAGTCTAAATTTTTTTAATGGATGCTTTTGATGTGGAACATCATGGTATTTTTATTTTTAGAATATCGCTGGGGGCATTTTCAGTTAACCGGCTAAACCCTTTTAAACTAAAAATGCTATTCAATGATCAAATTACTACTACGGTAGCCACTTGATGACACTTTGACCTTTGACCCCCTGACGACATGCCTTGACACACAAATAAACGTCAAAAGATGACAGGGTAGTAGCTGAATATTTTTGGCCCAACTCTCTTTAAAACTAACACGGATATTACGAGGTTTTGCTTATAACGAGGTAAATTAGGTGTCCCATGTAATTCCTATTGAACTATAACCCTCTATAACGAAGCATATTTTGTTCTAACGAGGAAAAATGGAATCGAAGAATATGTAATCAGAATTATTGTTTTCTTTAGGTGTCATCCACGAAGTTTGGTGCTGAGTGATTCATTCTAAATTTGTTACTTGCCTGTGGTATTTCTTCAAGGCTAAGTAATTCATTCTTTAAGTTTTCGTAACCGCGTCACATGTTGTATACCAAGGCTTAGTATTCTCTCAATATTTCGTTCCACTGCCAACTGTAGAAAGTTAAATCTTTCACTAAGGCGGTGTTCACATCATCCATGTAAGTTTATTACTGAGATTATAAACAAAATTAATTAAGCAGTATTTTATAAATAGAATAATACAGGTCGACTCATTCCTTGAGTCTGAGTCTAAGTGCATGACGATGTTGAATATGTGGGAACTCTGCAAGAATACTTCTCGCAGTTGTCAGTGGTCTATTATTGGTATTTTTTCAGAGAAAGCATAATATTTTCTCTATGTTCCTTTGTCTTTGGAATCAAAAACTAGACATGTCATGTGTTATGCTCTTCAGACCATTTTCATCATTCGTGTTGGCTGCTGAAATCGCCGAAGTATAATATGTATAGTAGGATGTGGATGATTTTTATCACTAATAATTTCCATGTGATTTATATAATTATTAGGGGAGTGCAATTAGAACGAAAACATGCATTGTTTCGGAAAAATTCAAACAAGCTTATATTTTTCTAAATTTTTTTTGTTAGTTTATATGCATATTAAAGTGAAAAGTTCTACTCGCAGATTTGGCCGCTAATTGTTTATTAATTGTTTAAACAATAATAATTTTTTTGGATATATAATTTTAAAAATATCATTAAATTCGTCATTTTACTTTGATCAAATATGTTTCTATTTTGATTATGCTGAATCCGAATATGGCTCTGCAATTTGAAAATTCCTATATAAAAGCTCTTATACAGTATGTTTGCGTAGCTAGGTACCACATAGAAAACTTTTTTATTATCAATTTTACAAAAAAAATTATTCTTCATAAAATGCTCTACCTGGTATAGAATCTAAGATACAACCATCATATATCAAACTTTTTTAATTTTATACGAGGTTTATAAAAAATATGAATTTTTCTTAAGAGTTAAGTGCCTTTAATTCTCACAATATTTTAATTAGAAGGATGTAATTGAACACTAAAACAATTTTTTTAATGTCAAACAACTTTTCTTAATAACAATTTTCGATATTGTGAAATGTAAAGGTACTTTACTCTTGAGTGAAATTCATATTTTTTGATATACCCCGTATAAAATTAACTAAATGTGATATTTGATTATTTCATCTTAGAGTATATACGATGCAGAGTGGTTTATAAAGAATAATTTTTTTTCGTAAAACTGATATTAAAAAAGTTATCAACAGGTTCCAAATTACGAAGACATACTGTATAAGAGCTACAAGAAAATTTTTTTGCTTAACATTAATTGTTGTTGAAGCTTATTATTAAATGTATTTTAGGTTAAGTTTTACAGAAAAAAGTTTTGATCACTTTGTATAAACATTTTTTTAGGTGTTAATTTTTGGTTTTTGTATTACATTTTTGTTATCTTTCTTAATTTTCTCAAAAAGAAATAGTTTATTTCATTTCTAAAGTAAAATAATTCAGTGCATTTTAAAGATTACATCCTAAGCTTTAATAAAGCACTTATAAATATTTAATAGATCTGTTCAAACTGTTACAAACGGAGTAATACCGTCTTAAGGTGGTGGTAATTCTATAAAACTACGAAGATTTCAAAAATTACATTTTTTGAGACGTCATATCATTTGAATTAAATTTTGAGATTTTTTTTGAATGAAACATCATTTAGTAATATGCTTGACAGGTAAGTTATGTAAAATTGAGAGTTTTATAAGAAAAATTGTATTAGTTACACATTTTTAAATCATTTTTAAACAAAATTTATGTAAGGCTTACTTTCCGCCCACACCGTACTTATGCCCATAAATTTTATTTTTTTTATTATAACCATAAGATAGCTTAATTACTCTTCTTTCATGTTCAATTTGTAAAAATTCATTTGATCCATTAGTTAAAGAATTATATTAAAATAACTCAATCGTACACTTCGCCGTACGCTAGTTTACAGTGCGCCAATGTTTGTGAGAAGGGTGACTTTAGCGCTATAAATAAAAAATTATAGAAGATACAGATTTAATTTTAGAAAATTATTCATATAAGGTTTTTTTTTTTAATTTTCTGAATTTTTCAATGGTCAAGTCAGTTTTTTTCTAAAATGTATATTTCCGGAGTTATTAAAAAAACATCTAATAAAAAACTGAAGTACCCACTTCTCGGGTAGAACTTTTTGATATGTTGTTTACTAAACATTTCTTAATGAAATTACAAAAAGTTCTATCTTGTTTGATTTTTTCCGAAGTGAAAATCTATATGCACTCCCCTAAATCTACGACAATCTTTCCAATTTTTTTGACCACTATATTTATATTATTTTCTTTGGAAGCAGAAAGCAGGAACCCATTTTTGATAGGTTGCTACGCCGCAATGTTCATCGGAAGTCATCATCATCATCAATATATTTGTTCACTGCTGAAAATAGGCCCCCCGTAAAATTTTCAACCTATTTCTCTCTTCAGCTTCTTGCATCCAATTGGTGGCGATGCGCTTTATATAATCCGTCCATCTAGCCTGTGTTTGTCCTCTGCTTAGCTATGCCTCTTGTGTGTTGCTTGCCATTTCAGAATCCTTCCAGATAAAAAAATTAAAAAGATATCGTAAGTGGCTCCCAGTAAATGGTAGTCAGGTTCTTTCCCCAAAATAAACTACACTTTGTCTTGAGCATGGGTCTCTTTTATGGCTACCTTAATACAAAATAAAAGTCCAAAAATCAGAATTTATACTTTGAATGTAGTGGATGTATTAATAATGTTAAAATAACAAAATATTGGAAAAATTAATCATAAAATGACAATTTTAAATAGTTAATAAATTTCATTAATTAAATAAAATATTAGCTATATTATTTATTTTGTTATCAATCAAATAATATATTGCACATTACTATATTACAAAAACCCATAATACAAATAATATAAATGTCAAAAGCTTTGTCACACTGAAGCAAATATAATAGAAATATATCAGCTTTTTCCATCAGAAGTTTTTAATCAATGACAGTCATATATTTGCTAAACTCGTCCGATCCATTTGTTTATACAGTCCAGGTGGATTAATGTTTTATAAGCCTGGTTCCCTCGTACCAAAAAAAGTTTATTAATAGCAAGCTAAAAATTTCTTAATAGCTTAACGGTGTCTAGTCGGATAAACTTTGATGTATGGGAACACTGGAACAGGGGAAGTTTTAATTATGAAACGTGCCATCCTGACAAGTTTCTTCTTCTTAACGTGCCCTATCAAGTCCCCTTGACGTTGGCTATTAACATGGCGAAACTGTCTCTTTCTGGAGCTATTCTAAATAGTTGTTATGCTTTCTTTATTCCTGTCCACTCCCGGATTTTCTTCAAACAAGAGGCCTGCTTTCTACCAATTCCTTTGCGTCCTTCGATTTTAACCATCATAATAAGTTGAAGAATATTATACCGGTCTCCCCTTACTACGTGTCTAAAATAGGCCATCTTTCTATATTATTTAATGTTATCAAGCAGCTCGCGGGCAGCATTTGCTCTCTTAAGGACTGCCACATTTGGCAGCATAGCCGTCCATGGTATTTTCAGTGTACGTCTGTGCAGCCACATTTCAAAGGCCTCCAAAGGATTAATGGTGGATATTTTTAATGTCTATGCTTCGACACCATACAAGAGGACTGACCAAATGTAACATTTAATCATGCGCTTTCGAAGTTGAAGTTGCAAGTTATCATTACAGAAGAAGGACCTCATTTTTAAGAATGTCGTGCGGGCTATCTCGATTCTACATTTTATCTCTTAATCTGGATCTAGTTGTTCAGTAATATGGCAACCAAGATATTTAAAACTGGGTACTCTTTGAATTATATGACCATCAACATACATATAACCGTGAATCCTGATGGGCCAAACGGCTAAATACCATGTATTTTGTTTTTGAACAATTTATGTTTAGGCCAAACTCTCTTCCCACTGTGTCAATGGCATTTAAAAGGTGTTATAATTCATTCATATCATCACTTAAAATAATTTTATTTTCTGCATATCTGATTGTGTTTATCAGAATTCCATTACCTTTTACACCGCATTCCAAATTATGCAGCGCTTCCTTAAATATTCTATCTGAATATAAATTAAATAACAGTGGGGACAGTATACAACCCTGTCTGACACAGGTTAAACACACAGACGCTTTTAAGAACAGTAGGAGATAGAGACGAATTTGCAATGGTTATAGCAGTGCCGGATTTACCACTAGGCCGACTAGGCCGCGGCCTAGGGCCGCGAGCAAAAGGTTTTGTAAAAAAAATTTTTGGTAAAAATGTTTTCCTAATTGAATTGAAATCAGTAAACAATTTTTCAAATAAGAGAATGGCTATTCTACTAAACACGTGCTACGATATTTTACAATTTCTTGGCATACAAATCTCTAAAGGAGTACGCATTGAGTCTGAGAGACAACTTTGATTCCTATGAAAAAAGAGGAAAAGAGTTGTCTAAAAATGAAACCTATTTTCTTGAAATAAAAAGACGCCCGAAAAGAAAAGCTCTCCTTGGCTAAGACAAAGAAGATGAATCCACTGAACCCCACTTTAATGGCAAAGGAGACTAAAGATTAATACATTCAATGTTGTAATTGACACGCTTTCTTCAGAACTGAATGAAAGGTCCGAAGTTTATTTCAGTCTTAATGAAAAATTTGGATTTTTAAACAACTTATCGTCAATTTCCAATGAAGAAATCAGGGTAAACGTTTCTATTTTGACTAAAAAGTATCGGATCGACATAGATGGTGACTTTGGAGAAGAGTGTGTACAGTTCAAAGGCTTTGTTGAAGGTATATTCGATGAAGAAAGAGAACCTCATGACAACAAGATTACCAAGCCTCCGAGGAATACCTACACTTTTGGAGTATCTGAAACTCATTCATGAAAAACAGTTAACAACATTATTTCCGAATAAGGACACGGCTTTGCGCATTCTACTATGCGTGATGACATCTAATGCATCTGGAGAAAGATCATTCAGCGTATTGGAAACAATCAAGAACTACTTGAGGAACTCGACTTTTGACTCTGACGAAGATTCTAGATTGTCTAGTTTGGCTAGTTTTGTTTCAAATGCTGAGCTTTTTCAAGCCATACACTTTAAAAATTTGATTAAAGATTTTGCAGCCAAAAAGCTAGAAAAGTGAGTGTTTAGAGTTTAGATATAATATTTATTATGAGTATGGAGTGAGTGTCAATGTTAATCACTAATCCAACTTTATACAAATTAAGAATTTAAGAACATCATCTTGTCGTTTTTCAGTATAAGAGAATAATGAATCGAACGATCTAGAGGTTTATTTGTTGTATTCTTATGCCTGGTTGTACCAATAGATCTTAAGCTCAAGGTGTGCATTAAAGAAACATATGCGTTGCACCATTGAGTCTTGATCAATTTTCAGCTTGCTACAATGGATTGTCATGTGTATTGCATTGATAAGAATTCAAAATTATGGTGCAACGTATGTGACACTTAAATCGGCAATATGTATAAGCTGAGCTGGGTTAAGCTGGACCATAATATTTGAAGCCTATTACTAGTACAGTTCATATTATTTTGCTTGTTCTTTTACTTATTAAACAAATTGAGAGGTTCTTAGTATCGAGTGTATGTCCATAACTGTCCAGTCTCTTACGTTCTTCAGCCAGGAGCATTTTCGTCTTCCTGGACTTCTTCTTCCTTCCAATTTCCCTTCCATTATGAGTCGTGAAAAGTTATATCTTTCTCCTCTGTGAATTATGTCTAGATAACTCGTTTTTCGATTATTTACAATATTTAGGAGTTCTCTCTCAGTCTCCAATCTTCTCAGCACCTCGTTGTTGGTCACGTGATCTGTCCAAGAGATCTTCAGTATCCTTCGAAAACCAACATCTCAAAGGCTTATATAAATATAGAATTCTTTCTATAAATTTTCTTTTTCGAAATTTCTATAAATATAGAAATTGTTTTTTTTTTTTATTTAAGAAAGACAAAGTCGCATCCACCCGAAGGTTATTAGCGACATTTCCGTAACATTTGTAACAAGATTAAATCAAAAATTGGTAAACATTAATTACAATTTGTAAACAATTAAACCTTTGGAGCAATAATTGGATTCCACGCACTAAAACTTTATTTTTGAAATGAACTTTCAGATCGCTAGCGACACTCCGACACTCTCTTTCTGATACATCATTAGTGATAGCGTTACGCGCACTAGTACTCTGCTTGTTCCTATATCCTTCTATGCCTATGTGAGATGGTATCCACAGAAAGATTCTTCTGAAACTTTCTTGAGCTTCCATTAGTTCGGCCTTGATTCTTTTCTCAATGGGGTGTTTGTGGTATATATTTTGCATAGCTTTGACTATGCTAAGAGAGTCGGAAAGGACTAGACAACAGGGGAGGTTTTTAATATTTACACGTTTGATGGCTTTAAACAAACCAAAGAGCTCTGCAGTATAGATGCTGGAATTTAGAGAAAGATGTTGGAGCATAGCTAGGCGATGGATAAATCCATCAATATTCTTTTGAAGTAGAAACTTAAATCTTAATGTTGACTTAATTGAGATGTGTCACTTTCCCAGTCCGATGCCTCCTCACTACCAAGGTATTTATGAATTTTTTTCCTTAAGGACGTGATTTTGCGTTTTATAGATCTTTCCTTTAAATGGGGGTAAACTTCAATGAGCATATCGGTTAAGGCTTCTAGGTCTGTGGTATATTCTTTAATCGTGGCTATATGATCTGTTGATCCCGTGATATTCGTTAGGAGCATGTCAAGTTGATCAAAGTTTAGAGGGAAAGGTCGAGGGTGATTTTCTATGAAGTTTTTGGCAGGGTCAAGTAAGAGAGAAAATGAGCGTTCAGAAGTGCTTGCTGAACTAATTTTAGCTTTTTTAGATTTTGCTTGGACTTTAGGCGGTGGAAAAATGTTACGTTCTTTTGAAGATGAATCTGCTTCAGGTGAAATAATTTCATCAAAGTTACGTTTTGGTTGATTGATTATGTGACTGTCCTTATTTGATGCATCTACTTTGTTCGGTATCCTCGGGACATTAGAAATAGACATTTGTTCACACTGAGAAGGGTTTGTATCATTGGGTGCTTGCGAAGATATATTTGTTGCGCTGGATACCGATGCTTCATTGTTTTGGTTAGTGTTTAGTGTTTAGTTGAGCTAGTGGTTCGGAGCAATGGGATGCAATGTGACCTGGCTTCTTGCATCTAAAGCAAACTAAACTGTCTTGAGAAATGAATATTCTATATATCGTGTTGTCAAAAACAAGAGTAAATGTCTCTGGTAGTGTTAGACTGTGAGGACTGATATAGATTTGTCTTCGAAAACTAAGGATGTGATTGTACTCAGGCATAGAAGCACTAATTTTGAGGAATGTCATGGGGGAGACAGGAACTATGCCGATTTTTTGTAACTCATTGATTAGCAAGTCGTGCGGTATTGAAGGACATACGCCGGAGAGCACAAGTCGTTCCGCAGGTGTAACTAACCTTCTCGCTCTGACAATTTCACCTTGTATTTCTATTTGACCATGATTATTCATAAAATCATCCACCATTTGTTTACTGGATAAATACATACATATGCGATTATTAGATAATCTAGAAGAAAAGATTATATTTTTCGGTTGAATTATATTTCCAAGTGGGAGAAGGTAGTCTTGAAGTTTGGTGTTTTCTAAGGCACTAAAGATAATTCCTTGGGACTTTAAAGGAAATTGCACTCTCGACTCTGCCAAAGAGTATGACTGTGGTGCGTTTATTTGACTTTGATGGTCTTGTATTGTAGAACTGTTGTGTGATTTCATGTTTGAATTCATTTTGATAAACGTTAAGTGAAAAGTAAGTCCGACCCTGTACACCTGCAAAAACAGGTATATGGGTCTATACTAAAAGTGGTTATTTTGCTGGTAAAACTGGATTTGTTTATTGACAACAATAACAAATAATTGCAATTTGCTGACTTCAATGCTAATTTAACTGGATATTAGGTAACGAGCTTGTACACTTACAGTTTGTTTCCATAAATCACTGAGATTCACAATTTATAACTTATATTAAACTTTGTTAATATTAAAAATATTCGGAGCCCACATTGAATACAACATTATAGTTATCGATGCAGGACCGGTCTCTCTATAGAAATTGTTGTTACAGCTGTTTTTGGGTTTTAGCCAAATTTGCAAACCAAGATTATTTAATTAGTGAATATATTTCAACCTATTTATGTCCGTATTCAAATAAAACATTAGAGGCATTTCTATTCATTTATGTTATTACTTTGTATTACAAAATTTAAAAAGCAAAATTAAAATAAAAGTTTTAATTATTACTATTATTATTAAGTCTTTGTGCTTTAATTACATAATCGTGAAGTTATCGGTGGCCGCTCGGGGTAATTTGGCCTAGGGCCGCAAGTACCCTAAATCCGGCACTGGGTTATAGCCGACCTTAATCAGTGGAGTCGGTACTAGAAGAAGAAGAAGAAGTATCATCTATTTTTACACGACAAATTAAGTAAGAGAAATATATAAAGGTCTATTTCTGGATTGTGGTGCACCCACAAGAAGAAATCCTGGCTGAGAGACTTGAGAGAATTGTTTCAAATACCAGAAGCTGCGAACATAATACATGCGGCACAAAACAGAGAAACCTATCGTTTGATGGTCGCCAACCTTCGGTAGAAGACGGCACATAAAGAAGAAGGTGCACCCAACTCTCAGATAATAAACAATAGTACAATACCTCAAGTTGTCTTTTGACTTTTGCGTTGCAGTATAAGTTGTAATAATAAGTATGTCATAAGGAAACATTTTCAAAAAACTTGAAAGTTAAAAATTCAAGACTCTCCCACATTCTAAGAACAGTTAGCCAAATAACAAAGAAAAATTTCCAGAATCCTAGATGGACCATTTTAATTCATAAGTGACAGTTTGTAAACTGCTGTATAATTAAGCACTCATATAACCTCATTTAATTAAGTAAAAAATAATCTTTTTTACCATTTCCTCCCGTATAGAAACAATTTCTACAGCTGTTAAAGTTTTATAGAACATCTTGAACAGACGTCCAGAAAAAAGTATTTTTCCGTGCTTGCGATATTTCATTGTGTAAAAGATACAAATAGTAGGCATCGGTTGAACAAAAAGAGAAGAGGGTTTTATATTGCAGCAGACTTTTTCGCAGTAAACTTGAATGAAAATCATTTATCAACCACTTTGGGTGGTGAACGAATTGATATAGTGTCTTATACAGAACGACATCTTTTATTATTTTAATTTTAGAAAAGAAAGGCAATATTGATTTAAAATCATAATCGGGTGGGTTTTAATATTCGAAAACAAGCATTTGATGATAATTACTACACTAATAGACCAAGGCGGATCTGTTTAGATTTGGGTGTGGGAGGTGGCCTTTTGATTTTCAGGCAGTTGTGTGATAACTTCAGTAACAATAATTATTGACTGACGTTCCTTCTCAAACAGGCCGGGAATATTAATTAAAAAATTAAAATATTTACAAATTAGTAAAATTATCGTTGTATTGTTCTACTTTCCTTGCGTATCTCTTCGAAAAGATTCATTTTGGAGTAAGTGTTATCGACCAAAAATAACCATAACTGAATTATCAGTAGTAATTGCAAAAGAGCTCTAAAATTCTATATTAATTTTAGAGATCACGTGCAATTTGTTGCGATTATTTCATGAATAAAACTGTTCAAAACCAAAATTTTATTGTAATTTATTTATGTAAGTACAAATTAGTACATATTAAACACACAGTTGTTATAAATATTTGACGGTTGAAAGTCATCACTCTTATAATTTTTAAAACATTAATTGTCATTAATGTCACTGAATGTATTTTTTCATAGCAACGACGAGCATCTGACGTAATATACTTGACAACGGGAAATTATCAAAAATTATCGGGTATAATATCACAAGAGAATGAGAATAAATTGAAAATAATGCGACAGTTTTTCGAAAATTTTTTGTCTGGCAATAGACACGAGAACCCGCAGGGCTCGAGTGGCTATTGCCCAATGACAACAAATTTGAGTAAAAATGAAGCATTATTTTCTTATTTACTCTTTCTGTCGTGTGTTATTCGTAAAATTATTTTTTTAATACGTATATTATGGATATTTTCTTAAATGCGACAAAACTAGGAAACTGGTTGCCATTAAACAGAAACAATCTACTTAAAAAAATTCTATCAGTAATTTTCTACAGTAGATAATTCTCAGTATAATTTTAATCTGATTGGACAGAATTAAACACGTGATCAAATATCTTACTATACGATTGGAAGTTAAAATCGTCAAAACATAATCAGTTTAATTTTTATTTCTGTAGCTTTCTATTGGTCAGAATCTCCCATAAATGAAATAATCTATAAAATATTATTGGTTAAAAATGTTTTGAATTATTACCCGTGCTGCAAAATAGTCATTAATATAAAAAAAAGAATGTGTGTGTACTTTGTACGCACGTAAGAAGTTATATTTCTATTATAGGATTTCAAAGAAATTAATGTACTTTAAACAGTTTATTTACATTTTATTTAAATATTAAACTAATTTTAATACTTACTACCTTTCAAAAATTTTTATTAAAGCAATAGTAAAAATGATAAAAATAAAACACACACAAACACATTGAAGAATGCCACAAATGATCTCTGAACAATAATTGTCGGAAAATTTTTTAACTAAATAGGTATTTTCTGAAAAAAAAATTTATATAATAAATATACTTACAATCATAAAATGTATAAAAAAAGCTTTTATTGGGGTTGGAACCCGCTTATGTTAGCGCGGTTAGTATTGAAATTCAATCATCTTATTAGTACCTACATTCTTTCACGGTTTTTGCTCTAAATTTTAGAACCGCTTGGATTGACATGAAATTTGGCACACGTATAGCTTACATGTCAAAGTAAAAAAGTGATATTGTGCCGATGTGTGCTTTTGTCCTAGGGGCGACTTTCACCCCCTGCTGGGGATGAAAAAATATATGTCCAAAATAAGTCCGGAAATGGGTAAACTGACTAATTTTAAGTAACTTTTGTTCTATAGATATTTTTCGCCAAGTCAACACTTTTCGAGTTATTTGCGAGTGAATATGTTCATTTTTCAACAAAATAACCACATTTTTAGACGGTTTTTCGCAAATAATTCAAAAAGTAAGTATTTTGTCGAAAAAAACGTTCCTAGCAAAAATATAGCCTATAAAAAAGTAAAAAAATGGTGTTTGCGTTAGGTCTCTGGATCTCGTAGAACCAGAGTTATAGCTAATGAAAAATAGATACATATTCACCAAATTTCAAATAGAATATTTCGACGTGAAATATCCAAAAAATTAAGCACTTTTTGGGAAAAACCCATTATAACTTTATTAACGTGTTTAAAAAAGCTTTATTTCTGTTTTTACAAAAAGTTTCTAGCATTAAATTTAAGCAAGTTACGCTCAATAGAAAGTTGGTCCCTTTTGTTTTAGCAAAAAAAACGGGAAGACCACCCCCTAATTAGCAACTTAAATGAAATTAATCGTTACCGCTCTACAAATTATTTTACTTATGTTGTGTTTATATTATTTGTAAGTTTCGTTGATTCAAAGTGCTTATTTTTGAAAAAATTTGGTTTCAAAGTAAAATTTTTAAAGATTTTAATTTTGAATAATATGCTTTTTTTTAAATAACGTAAAAATTGTAAGAGATACCAAAAATTTCGAAAAACAAAAAAAGTCAGCATTGCTATTCTGAATATCATGTATTTTTTTGTTTTTCTGTTAGACAAAAATTGATTAAGACTTGGTGTTTCTAAATTTGTACACATCCGTGATCAGTGACTCGTTCAACCCCTTTTAACTACAGCCCTTTCAATAATAAGGACTTTGAACCGATGAAACTTACAGATCATATAAACAATACATACACGAGTCAAGAAACTTGTGAAGTCGTAACGATTAAGTTCATTTAAGATACTAATTAGGGGTGATTTTCTCGATTTTTTTATTAAAACAAAAAGGGATTAACTTTATTTTGAGTGTAACTTGTTAACTTTTGATGCTAGAAATTTTTTTTTAAACAAAAATAAAGCTTTTTTTAAACTTTTTTAATAAGGTATAATAAGTTTTCCCCGAAATGTGCTTAATTTTTGGTTATTTCACGTTAAAATATTCTATTTGGAATTTGACGAATATGAACCTATTTTTCATTAGCTATAACTCTGCTTATACTAGGTATAGAGACGTGATATATACACCATTTTTTAAAAAATTTTACAGGCTATATTTTTGCTAAGAATGTTTTTTCGACAAAATACTTACTATTTGAGTTTTTTGCGAAAAACCGTCTAAAAGCGTGGTTATTTTGTCGAAAAAATGAACATATTCACTGGCAAATAACTCGAAAAGTATTGATTTAGTAAAAAACTCTATAGAACAAAAGTTACTTAAAATTAGTCAGTTTATCCATTTCCTGACTTTCTTTGGACGAATATTATTTTACTTTTGGGGGTGAAAACCACCCCTAGGGCAAAAGCACATATCGGCACAATATCACTTTTTTTCTTTGACTTGTTAGCTATGTGTATGCCAAATTTCATGTCAATCCAAGCGGTTCTTTAAAATTTAGAGGTTTTGCAATATTTTACCGTTAAAGAACGGACTAACACCCAAGGCGACACATGCATTATCTGGAAAGATCGACTAACTAAACGTTTTAAACCTTTGATCGTTCTGAATTTAACCAAATTATTTTGATTTTTGTAGACTTGAAATATTAAAATACAACGAAATATAGAGTAAGAAAACAATATATCAGGTAGAAATTTTGATAGTAATCAAATTATGTAAATCAAAGAATTACATACTATTTTGGCAGATTTATTTTAAATTTTCCAAATAGGTAGGTACCTATGAAATTTTTTATTAGGATACTGAAACATTTACAATTAATACGTACCTGTCGCTTTTAAAAACTATTTAAAAAGTCACTACAATTATAAACTTGCTCTTTTCTCTGCCATTACAACAATAAAAACTAATATACACAACATTTGTTTATCCATAACCTCCATATTGAACAATTATTGACAGATGATTTTAACACCCAATCAGATCCAGTATAACGTTTGAGCTGCCCTCAGGACCAAGACTTTTGATGAATTCGCGCACATATAAATTTACCCCCATCGTAGCTAAAGAAGTATAAATTCAAAAAGTTTGTTCTTCAATCACTTAAATTGATCAGAACTACCGTCGTTGTTCACCATAGTCTACCAACAACCATAAGTATGACGAAGTCTCATCTTACTGTTGTTGGACGTTAGGGCCTACTAGTTGCAGATGTTTTTTAGAGTGTACATGAAAAACAAATCAGAAAAATAGAGGAAGAAGGGTACTTTTAGATTTGATTTCTAATTTGGGCTCTGGTCATGAAATTACTACGGATTACTACTTAACTTCTTTGGAATTGGCAGAAGATCTGATCAACAACAAACCTACACCATTCGGAACGTTACCAAGGAATAAAATCTCTCCAGACTTTATGCCTGCTCGAAATCGTGATACTTATTCTTCAGTTTTTGACAGTACACCAGACAGGACGATTGCCGAATGTACATGCCACAAATAATCCTAAAGTTGGTCCGTACGTTGTTTATTAACATTATTGACACTTCAGCAGTAAATAATTTCGTGATGTGGGTTCATCTCAACCCTGAATGGAAATGTCAATATTAAGAAAAAGGCGTATATTGTCCACCACCGGAAACAAAAAATAATAAACTATTCCCAGAGCGCCGATTATAACGAAACTAAAACCAATTGTAAAACACATTCCAGTGATAGGTTAGAGATATTAACCTTCGGAGTACGAAGACTGGGTCTAGCGTGACCCGATATTCACTTATTTCTTAATATTTCATGAAATAATTTTTTTACAAATCTGATTTATCGTAAGTTCTCCTTATTTGTTTCAATCTATTTTTTCGTGTATTATTCGTAAACATGCAAATTGCAGTTTTTCCTCTACGTAAAATCTATGATGACGGGTCACTCCTGACCCGGTCTTCGGATTTCGACGAATTTTTCAATGTGTTTGTAGATACACGTAAAACGCAGTCGTCTCTGTTTACCAGTGAATGTATTCAAAGGCAAATGATTATGTTTGTAGAAATATTAGTGGATAGTTAACCTTGGGAGCAAATGTAGTGTCTAATAGGCATATTCTATGGGAATGTCCGAGACGAGAAGTCTAACTTTGGTGTAAAGCGGTATTTCACGTTTGTTGATCAATTTAATTCAAGCATCGATCTTGAAGTGTGCAGTATTATATCAAAATGTGGAAAAAGAATAAACCTTTGAGTAAAGCTGAGTTGTATGCCTTACTCTTATCAGAGAGTGAAGAAGATGACGTTGCAGAGCTGGATGAAAGCAATAGTGAAGCAAGTGATAATGACGGTTGTGAGCCAGAAGCACATGAAGGTAACTTATCAATTACTGAACTCGAGAATGAGGAAGTTTTAGCGTCAACTTCTGAAAATATAGATAGTGAAAGGTCTAACGTATCTGATGTTTTGTGCGAAGGACGAACATGGCGTTATTTATCTCCAAAAAAGGGTAAGACATTGGCATGTACTTTATTACAGAAAAACTCAGGTCTAACTAAGAAAAGTCAAACTATTGAGACATGCATGGATGCCTTCAATTTATTTTTTTCTGATAGTATGATATCAATGATTCTCGAGTATACCAATAAGAGAGCTATTGAGTTCACAGCTGCGTATAACAGTAAGAAGGAGACAAAAATGAAAGATTGGATTGAAGTTGATCTAGTCGAACTGCGTGCTTTTTTTGGTATACTTATATTATGTGGAAGATTCAGAGAGTCCCATGAGAAGGTGCATAATTTATGGTCCAATACAAATCAATCATTTACGCGTCCTATATATAAAGCATCTCTAAGCCGGGATAGATTTATAAGTATTTTGAAGCATATTCGCTTTGATAATTTGGATACAAGAGCAGAAAAAAGAGAACGAGATAAATTAGCTCCTATTCGAGAAATCGCTGATCTATTTGCCCAAAATTGTAGGCAATCATACGAACCATCTGCTTTTGGTACTATCGACGAGCAGCTTATAGATTTTAGGGGACGTTGTCCATTTCTGATTTATATACCAAGTAAACCAAAAAAATACGGTATAAAGGCTTGGATCCTATGTGACGCTGGAAATTTTTGTTGTTGTAACTTTGAGATATATACTGGAAATATTGGTGATCAATCTGAACGTAACCAAGGCCCAAGAGTTGTCAAAACACTTGCATAACATTGGTATAGGTCTGGTCGAAATATTACAACTGATAATTTTTTTACCGACATTGCTTTATCTGAAGAACTATTATCCAAAAATTTAACTCTTTTGGGTACTATCAGAAAAAACAGGAAGAGTTTACCCAAATCATTGCTTGAAATATCGCTCACTATACTCTTCAAAATTTTTGTTCACTAAAAACATTATCTTAGTTTCATATGTAACCAAGCCTAACAAGTTTGTTGTATTATTATCGACCTTACACAATGAACATGAAATTTCTGATGAAAACCAAAAGTTTAAACCAAAGATTATTTTGGATTACAACAAAACAAAAAGTGGAGTCGATATTTTAGATAAATTAATCAGAGAGTACACATGTAAAAGAGCAACAAGAAGATGGCCCTTACGTATATTTTTCAACCTTTTGGATATTGCGTGCTACAATGCTTTCGTTCTCTGGAATACGAAAAATCCCGAATGGAACAGCCAAGTAAATATAAACCATCGCAGAAAACTATTTCTGGAAGAGCTTGGAAAACAATTAACCTCGCCCAATATAAACCGAAGAGCGGAAGCAATACAAGAAGAACCCACCGGATACCCTAAATCTGTAATCGCTGCAATAGATACCACCAGTGTTAGTGTAAAATAGCAAATCGAAATGACGCAATTGCAACAAAACGAGGTCGTTGTTATTCTTGTAGGGGTAGTGACAATAAATATTCAAAAAGATGTGACATGTGTAAAAGATTTGTTTGTAATACTCATTCAAAACCCGAAGAAGTCCATATTGTCAAAATTAAATGCAACTACTGCCAAAAAGACCAGGATGGTGAACCATCTTAAAAAATTTAAATACAAAAATTTATGATTATAATTTTTATGTTCCTTTGTTTTTGTTGAATTAAAGATACTGTTTAATAATACTGACTATTTAAAACATCCTTATAAATAAAATGAGAATGGGTCACGCTTGACCCATCTTCGTAATCTAAGTAAGTCAAATAATCTCCGTACTCCGAAGGTTAAGGACAAAAATTAAATTTTTAAATATATTTGCAGTAGAATTCTTACATCTGGCGTACAAAATACGCCAGCGCGTGTAGTTAAAGGTTAAAATACATATACACCTAAGTTTTAACATAGGTACTTTAACCTAAGATGCTGCGCAGAATGAAATTTCCCACCGTTGGGCCTAGTATTTTCCATTTTTTTAGTAAAGAAAAAAATTCGGACATTTCTCATATCCGGACGCCAATCCGGACAAGTCTTTCAAATCCGGATTGTCCGGACGAAATCTAGACGTGTGGTAACCCTATCGATATCAGCCTTTTGTTTGTAAAGTCCTTGTATTGTTAGTATGTTGAATTTCATATGAATGTTTATTATTCTTTATTACACAACGATTGTATCACAGATTCTCATCAATATTTCCCTGGCCACTCTAAATATTGGATGTTTACATAAAACACGGACCCTTTGTATATTTGTATATACAAAATATTTGTAACGGTGCTATCATTTAAATACCTACTACAAACGAGTGACTATTCAAAAAGTTCACCTATTGAAAACAGTTTTTGGTAGGAAAATAGAACAAAATATCATTTTAAAATGAGATATGATACACCCCTCATAAAAAATACAAAATTGTTTTTTTGTATAACAAACACAAGTTTGAAGAGATAAAATTTCAAGCGATGCTTTTGAAATGGAAGATAATAATTATCGAAAAATATTTTGTGCATGCTCTGGAAAAATAAAAAAAAAACACATTGTTGATAATGTGAATTAGATTCGTATTTCACCGAGGTCTTTGAAAATGGTAAACAGAGAAAACAATGGCGACAGGATGGAATTCTTTGCGAAAAAGAAATAAAATATAACAATCATTTAAGGAAAAAATAAAATAACCTGCAATTTGAATTCGGGAATTGGAAATAGTTATTTTTCTACAACCACTATTCAAAGTGCACTTTTCTGCACGGTTTTATGTTAGCAAACTTGATATTTTCTCACAGTATAAGATATTTGACATTAGTGTGCAGAAAAGTGACGTTTCTGTGCCACAAAGTGACGTTTCTGTGCCGCAAAGTTCTTTTCTGCACAGTTGACTACCTCATTCTGAGTAACGTTATATTCTGTTTACATCCGTGGTTAAACTTTAGACAAATATATAACCTATAAGACAATTATTATATTTAACTATAGCATAGAAACTAAATTATGGATGTTACAACTGTTTTATTTTACAATTTTATTCTTATTAAACATTTTATAATTATCAAATAACCAATAAGGATATACCAACCTGTGCAAGAGACGTCGAATGAAGTAGGTTTTGTGTAAATCCGTGACTGCATAAATATAATGTCAATAATGTGTAATAATTGTTTAAATTTAAACAAATTAAGGCAGTGCATTAATTTTTTAACTGATTTCTGTGCAATTTATTTAGGTATAAGGAATTTAAATTGATTAGTAGGTATTAATTAAATACAGTTTAAAATTTATCACATAGGTACCTCTTATAATTAATCGTCGTTTGGAAATTATGATTTTTATTTTTAGGAAAAACTGTTCTTGTAGAAAAAGTATAGTGTGAAACACGTGCAGAAAAGTAATTTCTCACTCGTTTGAATTGCGGCACTCGCTTGCGATCGTACCGCAACTTTTCAAACTGGTGAGAAATTAGTACCTTTCTGCACTTGTTGCACAATATACTATTTCCTAACTAGTGCGGAAAGTGATACTTTCACTTTCCGTCACGAGACTGCCGTTGACCCGAGCGACGCGATAGCGGAGTTCGGGCAAACAGTCGAGTGCGGGGAAAACACTTCCGAGTTAGGAACAATATTTTTTCTAGGGCCGTATGTTTGGAAAAAGCCACAAAAAATAGAGTTTAGATATTTAGTCAGATATTGAATATTTCTAATTTTAACAGTTTTTATGACTTCACGTTCTTTCTTCATTCTTTGTAACACCTCTATATTAGTTACTTTTTCAGTCCACGATATTCTGTGGATTCTCCTGTAGCATCACATCTCAAAGGAGTTTAATTTTTTGATTTCATACTGTTTTATTGTCCACGCTTCCATGCCGTATAGTAAAGTAGAAAAAACGTAACAACGTAGCATTCTTGTGCGGATCTCTAGATTAAGGTTACGGTTGCAAAGTAAGTTCTTCAATTGTATGAACGTGTTTCTTGCCATTTCTATTCTACATCTGATTTCTTTTATTTGATCTCCATCTTCGGTTAGCCACGTTCCTAAATATTTATATGTTGTTACTCTTTCGATCGTTGTGTTATTGATGATCAGGTTATCTACATTTTGTGGTTTTTTTGAGAATATCATTGATTTCGTTTTCTTGAGATTCATTTGCAGTCCGTACCTTTCACATGCATTGTATACATGTTGTATTATGTACTGTAAATCTTCCATGTCACTTGCAAATATGACCGTATCGTCCGCATATCTAATATTATTAATGCTATTTCCGTTGCCCAAAATACCTTCCACAGTATCCAATAAAGATTCTTGAAATATCACTTCACTGTAGACGTTGAATAAGAGTGGTGAAAGTATGCACCCTTGTCGAACTCCTCTAAGTATACTTACTTCCTCTGTCAGTTGTCATGAACACAATCAGGTAAATCAGACAAAAAAGGTTTTTTTTGTCTAAAAATTGGTTTATCACGATTTCCGGCCAAATTACAAGCCCAATTGAAAAAAGTTACAAGGCAAAGTTGTAGGTAATATTATAAAGATCTACAACTTTTATATTTACACTCGTTTTAAATAATCTAAAAATTTATAATTATTTAATTTAAGCCAAAAAAAATGGTTTATCACAATTACCGGCAAAACTGCAAATCAAATTGAAAAAAGTTAGAAGACAAATTTGCAGGTAATAAATAGCTCTACACTTTTTAGATACACACTTTTTAAAAAAAAACTCAAAATTTTTTATAATTTATTTTTTAGACCTAAAACGGTTTATCACGATTTCTGCGAGATTTCTCAACGAGATTTTTTATAGAAAATGAACAAGTGGCATTCTTATGGCAGGAATATCTTAAAAAAATGGAAGTGAAATTTGTGAACCCCATATAAATATTATGATGGTTTGGTTCCCTTAAACCACCCTATTTTTTTAATGTTCCAATTAAATTCTTATTGTAATACCATTAGATAAACACAATGTTTTTAAAACTTATTTGCCTCTTAGTACTTTTCCGATACGCCAGTTTTTATCAAAATATTTTGATTTGTAAAATCCAACATATTTTTTTATGGTTAAGTGAGATTATAGAATAATATTCAACAATAACTTTTCGTTTACAATTTCTGTATCAAAAATTCAAATTCTGTTCAAAAATTTCATTTACAAAGTCTGTTCGTTCGTTCATGCGTCGCCGCTCCTGCAATAATTAGAGCCGATTTTTATTTTCTTTTATGGGCTTTGGGAACTGCGCCCATTTAGCCAGCAACACTTCTTGAAATCGACGCCTCACCATAAACCAACACCATTACGAGTCCATCTCCGAATCCATTACAAAAACAATCCAGGGTAGGTAACGGAAAAAAAAACTTTTCGCACCCAGATCGTTCAGGGTGACTAACCACATACTAAGTAGAAATACGGGGTATTAATAATTTACACTAATTTTATAATCTATTTACACGAGTTTAAATTTACACGACTTAACATAATTTAGCAAAATCCTAAATATTGACGGTTTGTTCAAAGCTAGTAAGTTCATCAGATTATATGGGGGATAAACGTTTTCTTACAATAGCTGCATATTCAACAAATTTCTTTTTATCACATGCAAAAAATATATGATCCAAGTCACTTATTTTATTGCAATTTTCGCACAAATCTGACTGTATTATATTGATTTTATATAGATGTGCGGGATAACAGGCATGGCCAAATTTAGAGCCAATATACCGATGGATTCTCATGTAGTTTGGTCTTCTGAATCCAAATCTGAAAACGGCATTTCGATATATCTAACCATCTTCGAGAATAACCGACCTCAAAGTCAAAAATGTGACGTCACAATCCTTCTTCAAATATTTATTTTCTGCCGACACAGCTTAACGTCAAGTCAAATGGTTGTTAGTAGGCTAGTAATTATAAGTTTTACAAATGTTTGACATTTCCCTTCCAAAATTGAACGAGTACAGTCGCATTTTTTTGTGTCTCCTAAAAATTGAATTTATTACATCAAGTATCGGATCTCATGTAAGTAACTGTTTATAACTTTAATTTATTTGTAAATTGACGTAATTTTTTATTTAACGTATTGTACTTGTTTGTGCTTGTGACGTTTATAATTAATGAATTTGAATAATTTTAACAATATTTGGGTACTTTGGATTACTATTTTATTTAAGTTGTCTACCCATCAATCACATATTATTCAGATTATTAATAATGTATCTCTCTCGTTTGACATTTATGGAAAAAAAAACAGCAAATACAAAATATGTGATTAATGTGATCGTTCATGGGTATTCTTTCATTTTTCCGACTGTATATACATTATATTATTTATGTATAGGCTCTGAGCTTCGCTGGTGGCGCTCCTGGCGGATTACTAATTCAACTTTCACCGGTAATTTTTAAATTTATTATTTAATTGTTATCGCTTAATATTTACAACGCAAAAAATTAATTAAATTGTACTCGATTTTTTATAAATTTTGCTAAACATTTTGACGTTCTATTGATAAAATATGAATTTCTTACTTCGGATACTTTCACAATTATCGTGTAGATGGCGCTAAGATTACCGTTTATTTCAATCAACGATATTACGGAACATTAAAAAAACTTAAATTCAGTATTTAAAACGTAAGTATATCTAAGGTAAAAATATATACCACAGCTTTGACCAACTAATATTTTTTATAATTAATGTTTTTACTTTTAATTTTAAATTAACCACTTTGACATTTATGTCAAATTTCCGGTAAACGTTTACAGACTTGCCACTACTGGCGTTCGCGAATTTGTAAATATCCCCTCTACGTATGAGCTCACAGCGTATAAGCTGTGAGCTCGTACGTAGAGGGGATATTTATTACAAATTCGCGAGCGCCAGTAGTGGCAAGTCTGTAAACGTTTACCGGAAATTTGACATAAATGTCAAAGTGGTTAATTTAAAATTAAAAGTAAAAACATTAATTATAAAAAATATTAGTTGGTCAAAGCTGTGGTATATATTTTTACCTTAAATATACTTACGTTTTAAATACTGAATTTAAGTTTTTTTAATGTTCCGTAATATGTAATATTATCTTAATATATTAATCTTAGCGCCATATACACGATAATTGTGAAAGTGTCCGAAGTAAGAAATTCATATTTTATCAATAGAACGTCAAAATGATTAGCAAAATCTTAAAAAAATCGATTACAATTTAATTACTTTTTTGCGTTGTAAATATTAAGCGATAACAAAAGACTAAGTTTTCACTCTAATGGCATATAACATATCCCACCAGAATGAAAACAATGGGAACCTTCTCTGGTTACACCTCCGAGGCTTCTACAATTTGCAAGCCATACGGATGCTGAGACTAAGGAAGATGAGGGAATTCTACAATTTACAATTCACGTCACATCTGCTCAGCGCGGTAAAGTTCCAACGAGACTGGTTCCCTTCATACTCCACACAGAGTAAATGTAAATCAAAAATGAATAACCATTTTCAATTTCGTTGCAAAATTGGTTGGTTATTCATTTTTGATTTACATTTACTCTGTGTGGAGTATGAAGGGAACCAGTCTCGTTGGAACTTTACCGCGCTGAGCAGATGTGACGTGAATTGTAAATTGTAGAATTCCCTCATCTTCCTTAGTCTCAGCATCCGTATGGCTTGCAAATTGTAGAAGCCTCGGAGGTGTAACCAGAGAAGGTTCCCATTGTTTTCATTCTGGTGGGATATGTTATATGCCATTAGAGTGAAAACTTAGTCTTTTGCTAGCAGTTGCCGCTAGGGCATCTATGCCATTTCGTTCGTTGCAATTCGGGACTGCACGCTGGGGTTTGTTTTGGTTGGATCAGGGAGAGCAGCATATGTGCCTCCTGATGAGAGACTAATAAGTTTCGAAACCGGTAGAGGTGCTTGCAGCACTCTCTGATTGGACTGGAATATGGTTCGGCTGTATTTTCGTTTTGCAACGAAATTGAAAATGGTTATTCATTTTTAAGCGATAACAATTAAATAATAAATTTAAAAATTATCGGTAAAAGTTGAATTAATAACCGTTAGGAGCGACACCAGCGAAGCTCAGAGCGTATACGCTCTGAGCTTCGCTGGTGTCGCTCCTGGCGGATTACTAATACAACTGAGGGTATGTTTGAGGAGTTAGCACTTGTTATTATGGGACAATCTGTATCGTTGTGTCCAATAGTTTTGCACTTAGAGCAGTTTAGTCCATCGATAGAGAGGAATAAACGATAAGTTGTATTGTGGAATACATTGAAGGAGTCAGGAATGGAGGTATTATCCAAGGGAGAAATAAATACTTGCCTTCTGAAGCTTAGGACGTGGCTATATTCGGTTTCTGTCATACCCACTCTTAGGAAAGTCATCTTGGAAACTGCAGCAATGCCTAATTTTTGTAATTCTGCTTCGATGATATTGTTTGGAATTGAAGGATATGCGTTAGAAATTACAAGTCGCTGTGCTGGTGTGATTAGTCTTCTTATCTCTATTTGTGACTCATTTATATTAATAGATTTGTAGGAATGAAGAAACATGTCGACTATGTTTTTGGTAGAGAGGTAGATACATATTCTGTTGTTTGGAATTCTAGATGCAAACAAGACGTTACGTGGACCAACCAGTGATCCAATTGCTACGATGTAATTGTGGATTTTGATGCCTTCGATACTGGAGAGGACTACTGCTTGGTCCTGTGTTGGGTGTTTGAACGTATTTACTACATTGGAATAACTGTTTTTTGGTGTATTTGGTGTATTTGAAGTAGAAGTAGTCATGTTGTTAATTGAAGTCATTTTTATTTTGTTTCCTGCGTTGCCGCAGGTCCGGTCCTGTCACCGGCCAAAGAACCGGCGTGGATCAGTTCCGAACGATTCTAAAAAACCAGTTGATAAAACCAGTTGGTTGAACTTGATTCGAATTGTATAGGTTCTATTTACTACTTTAATATCTTATATAAAGGTTTTTGTTACTCACGTCAGGTTGAGTCGATTGGCATCAACACTGCACTATTATTTGTTGATAGTGTTTAAGAATATAACAATTTTGTTCCGTATTTTACATTTAAATATTGAAAAATATCAGAGCGATTTAAAACGTGTTATAATCATGCCACTGTCAGGGCCGTCTTCCTTTACGACATTTTGTAAATATGATATGTTGTGATTTTGATTCATTGATCTTTATTCGCCATTTCTTTGTCCACTTTTCAATGTTCCTAATTTTTAGGAGTATTTTTAGGGATATATTTTTTCGGGCTCCCTTTAACTAACTCCCCTGTGATAAGAGCTAATATATGGTAGAGGTAACTGCAAAAATCCCTACTTGGGCTCCCCTACCACTAGGACGCCAAAAAGTTTTAAAAACATTTTTTGGGGAGTGCAATTAGAACGAAAAGATACAATGTTTCGGAAAAAATCAAACAAGGTTATATTTTTCTAAAACTTTTTTTGTTAGTTTATAAATATGTTAAAGTAAAACGTTCTACTCACAAATTTCGCCGCTAATTATTTATTAATTGTTTAAACAATAACAATTGTTTTGTATAAATAATGTTAAGAATATGGGTGAATTCAACATTTTATTTTGATAAAAAATGTTTTTATTTAAGTTTTGATTATGCTGTACTCGAATCTGACATTACAATTTGCAAATTCAAAATGGCGGATTCAAAATGGCGGATTTTTTCCTAAAAATCCTTAAAAAGTAGTTGTAAAATCCGAATTTTTTTATAAAACGTGTTTGTTTACATATATGTGGATATTTTTGAGAGGTTGCTAAACCTGAATCAAATTTTGATAATTTAAATTATAAAATGGCCGATCCAAAATGGCGAATAACTTAAAAAATAGTTGTAAAATCATAATTTCTTTACAAAATGTATTTATTTCTACATAATATATTTATTTTTGAGAGCTTTGATAAACCTAACTTAAATGCTAACATTATAAACTATAAAATGGCGGATCCAAAATGCGGATTTTCTAAAAAGAACATAAAAAAGAACATTTTTCTAAAACATTTATTGTCTTTATTTTTAAGAGGTTGTTGAATCTGAATTAAAGATTAAAAATTTAAATTTCAAAATGGCGGATCCAAAATGGCGGATATTTAAATGAAAAACAAGTAGAATCCAATCAAACAAATATAGAATTTCATTCTTAAAAAAAAAGACAAACAAATAATTTTCACAATCCTATTAAAAATTAAAATGTATTAGAAAGAATATTAAAAAAACAAATTTTCGATCATTAAAGGATATAATTACATATTGGAACATAGTTTTTAATTCCAAACAACTTTTCTATATAAAAATTTTCGATATTGTGAAATATAAAGTTACTTTACTCTTGAGTGAAATTCATATTTTTTGACATACCTCGTACAAAATTAACGAAATTTGATATTTTATGGTTGCATCTTATGTTATATACGATGTAGAGTATTTTATAAAGAATAACTTTTTTTCGTAAAACTGATATTAAAAAAGTTATCAATAGGTTCCAAGTTACGCAGACATACTGTATAAGAGCTAAAAAAATTTTTTTGCTGAACATTTATTATTGTTGAAGCTTATTATTAAATGTATTTTAGGTAAGTTTTACAGAAAAAAGTTTTGATCACTCTGTATATACATTTTTTCAGCTGGTCATTTTCGGTTTTTTTATTACATTTTTGTTATCTTTCTAACTTTTCTCAAAAAGAACTTGTTTATTTCATGTTTAAACTAAAATAATTTAGTGTTTTTTAAAGATTACATCCCAAGCTTTAAAAATATAGCAAAAAAATTGTATTAGATTTATTCAAACTTGAGTAATACCGTCTTAAAATGGTGGAAATTCTGTAAAATTACGAAGTTTTCAAAAATTACATTTTTTGAGACATCGTATTATTTGAATTAAATTTTTGAGATTTTTTTTGAATAAAATAATAAAATATCGTTTAGTAAGATTATTGAGAGGTAAGTTGGGCAAATTTGAGAGTTTTATAAGTAAAATTGTATTAGTTACACATTTTTAAATAATTTTTAAACAAAATTCATGTAAGGCTCATTTTCCGCCTACACCGTACTTATGTCCATACATTTTATTTCTTTTTATTACAATCATAAGATAGCTTATTTCATCTTCTTTCATGTCCAATTTGTAAAATTTCTTTTGATCTATTAGTTAAAAAATTACATTAAAAAAACTCAACCGTGCACTTCTTCCAACGCCAGTTTACAGTGCGCAAATGTGTGTGAGAAGGGTGACTTTAGCGTTATAAATAAAAAATTACAGAATCTAGAGATTTAATTTTAGAAAAATCTTTATATAAGGTTTTTTTTGTAAAATTTTCTGAATTTTTCAATGGGCAAGTCAGTTTTTTTCTAAAAATTATATTTTCGGAGTTATTTAAAAAAACATATAACTTCGCTGTTCATTTGTTTAATAAAAAATGAAGCACCCACTTCTCGAGTAGAACTTTTTGATATGTTGTTTATTAAACATTTCTTAATGAAATTACGAAAAGTTTTATCTTGTTTGATTAATTCCGAAGTGAAAATCTAAATGCACTCCCCTATAATATAACTTCATAAATAATTTAATTGGAATGTACACAAATATTTGGTGGTGTTTAAGGGAAGCAAACCTCCATAAAATTTTTATATCGAATGCACAAATTTCACTTTTCATTTTTTTTTAAGATATTCCTGCTATAAGAATGCCACATGTCCATTTTCAGTGAAAAATCTCTAATAGTTTTCGATATAAATCGAATTTCATTTTGTAACTTCAAAGGGCTGTAACGTTTTTATGTGCACATTTCTACTAAGGTAAGTTAGGTTCAATCGAACTATTTTTGGTCCCTGAATAGGTAATTTAATTTATGGCCTGCCTTTTTGTTATACCCTATATACTGCATACTTTACCAAACAAACCCAATCAGACACTTTTATAAATATCTAACTTTTTAGCCAAATACAAAAGCATAACAATATACAATAAAACTTTTAAATAACTTTTCGTTTCGTATAACTTGTCAAAGAAAAAACTACATGAAAGTTTTAGCTGTTTTATATTACGTTGGTCTGGCAGTGCAATATATGACAACCTCTATGGCCCTCTCAACACAATATTATATCTATAAACTTGTCTTGCAACATAGTTTTCAGACAAACGGGCATGACAAAATGACCAATATATCCGGTACGTTGTCATGAAACGTTACCTCAGAGTAACTTTGTAGATTGAATTAAGTTAAGAAAGCAATCAAAATGGTCGGAGGACTTGTTTATGACTCTGAAGTTTTACAAGTTAAGTTTGTATATGAGTATTGTACTAATTTACTACACACAAATAATAAAACGTAATGGATGTTTATTGCTTAACGTTATAAACGTCACCTGTCATGTTCGTTATGTTTCTCCAAATTATTAATTTATTCCGATTTATGTTGATTTTATTCATTTGTTATTAAACGCTTTTATTTAGTTCAATCGTTTGCGTCAAATTTTTGACGTTAATTTGACTGCCTTTTCTTCAATGGAAATGAATGAAATTTTGCAGCCATATGGATTCGCGGGAACAATACACGAATAGTCGATCAAAATTTTTTTATGTTTATGAATTGTTTAAATAAAAAAAACGATTTTAATGGAAAATGCTTAAATTTTCTTGTTTTTTACAATGTAGAAACTTGAAACTTTTACAGATTGTAGCTAATTATATGAACTATACATAATTTCACTTTTTCCGTTATTTGTTTACGTTATGCTTCTTATATAAACAATAAAGTTTCAAATTTATCCAGGTTCTGTCCGATTTCTATCCAGTTTTCAGCGAAAAAAATTATGGCAACGCAGAGGGACGAATGCTGCCCTTAGTATTGTCGTGGGTTTCGACTGTCCATAAAACGCAATGTTCGACTGTTGACTACGCTGCGCTGGCGTGAAATTGGGCCCGAAAGTGTTTGCGTAAGGACAGGCTTAAAAGCCTGCATTGAGCCTGCAAAGCTTACGTTTCATTGAGTCGAGTGCGATCATTAAGGTACGTATCCATACAAGGGTGAACCCCGCTCGGTGTAGCTGCTCAAATGGATACAGCATGCGCTCCCTTACATATAAACCGAAAACCAGTTGAAACGAAGAGTGTACGCGCCAAGCGGCGGTCACCGACGTATCCACTATGTGGAGCTACTACACCGAGCGAGGTTTACCCTTGTATGGATACGTACCTTTATACGGCTTGCGCATCGAAGAACTGCATTGCGAGAAATTAACAGCATCTACACCGTGCAATAGTAAAGTATTACAAGAGATGGAAATACTGCGAAAACTGTAATAGTCGTAAATAATGATTTTGATTTAAGAAATGTAGGAAGAAATTAGAGAAAATGTACAATGTATGTATCAAAAGTTAAAATAAATGCAAAAAAGGTATCTGTGATATACCTACATTCTTTTTTAAACATGACGATATATTTTAATGTTTGAAAAGTGTAAGACTAAAAAGTAAAAAATAAAACAATATGAAAAAAAAATTTTAAGAAACGCTTTTATTTAGTTATGAGTGACTAAAAGTTTAAATATAAAAAAATCAACTAAAAAGCAAAAAATAAAAAAATCAAACTCGACGGATTATTCGAAAAAAACGTTCGTTAAAAAAATGAAAAAATCTAACACATTCGTTAAAGAAAAGCGTGGGGCGCGTATTCATCGAATAAACGGTTTTCACCGCACGCTTTTCTTTAACGAATGTTAGATTTTTTCATTTTTTTAACGAACGTTTTTTTCGAATAATCCGTCGAGTTTGATTTTTTTATTTTTTGCTTTTTAGTTGATTTTTTTATATTTAAACTTTTAGTCACTCATAACTAAATAAAAGCGTTTCTTAAAATTTTTTTTTTCATATTGTTTTTTCCTGTTATGTTTTACAATTTTTCTTCTAAAAGTAGTTGGCGCCCAACTTTGTATCAACAAAATATTCTGTCTAAACTTTATTCTTCATTTTAAATTTTCGGGCCCCGTATCTGTTACATAGACATATAAAATGTCTATAAACTTCTCCAAAATGTCTATGAACTCTAGTGCTAATACCCCAGGCTGTGGGTGAAAAATAGGTTGATTTCAGGATATAATTCAGGAATTTTTGAAACGTATCAGGTGTTGTAAGGGACGATGCCAGGAATAACTTCTACTAAAATGTAACCAAAAATATTGTGCGCTTTTTTTTTAATTGCGATTTTCATTTGTTAAATTTGCAATTTTTAATGATTTTTAATTTTGCAGCTTAGGATATTGATTTTAGAGAAAAACTTTTTAATAGAAAGTTGTAGTAAATTAAAAAACCTACAATTTGAGCTGCGGTAAGTTTAATTTCGTTAATTGGTTATTGCAAAACAGCCTGCGAAATGTCCAAAATGGCCGTTTTTTACAATTGCATTATTTATTATACAAATAATTTTTTTTATTTTTTAAAGCTTTAAAATGAAGATCTTTCAATTCCAAACATAAAAAAAATTGTAAAGCCAGATTAACGAATTTGTTGCTTAGATATTATAAATTGTTTATCCCAAGAGGTAAAATGTCGAAGGCTATAACTTTTTGAAAAAAAAAATCGTAGAAAGTTGGTGAAACATCCAATCTCCTTCGAAACAGTTATGTTTTCATATTCTGATGTAAATAAATGTGTAAAACATTTTTAAACCTCTAATTTTTGGATTTGAAAATAAGGGGGCAAATTTCGTTATAAACATTTAGAGCTGAAGCGGCCCTGTACATCCTATGAGTTTTTAACTTACATATTAAGTTCGTTCGCGGGTGCCTGTCGGCGACTAGTCGGCGACAAATTAGCAGCAAAACGCATGCGCACTTTAAACTGATATAAATAATATCGTCAATAGATAAATATACAAGGTATATTTACCTAGTATAATTAAAAAATTAGTTATTAATATTAACTAAATGTAAATATACCTTGTATATTTATCTACTAACGGTATTATTTATATTAAATGAGGTTAGAAATTGTCGGCGACAATTTGTCAACTGTACCCGCGAACGCACTTATTATTGTTGCTGAAGATAAAACGAAGGTTTATAAAAAAAAAAATTTCTGCGACCAACTGAAGCCGAGATAATTTTTGGCTCTGCAAATAAGGGGGCAAATTTCGTTATAAACATTTAGAGCTGAAGCGGCCCTGTATATCCTATGAGTTTCTAACTTACAGATTATTGTTGCTAAAGACGAAACGAACATTTATAAAAAAATTAAAATTTTCTACAACCAACTGAAGCCGAGATAATTGTTTTTTTTTCTTAAATCGTAGTGCCTTTATTTATAACAATTAAGAAATTATTTTACAGTCATTGACTAAAGAAAGACTTATATTATCTTAAAATAAAAATTATTATAAAATATAATTATATTTAATTATTAAAAATTATTTTTTCAATCGGTGCTTTTGCAAGCGGCCGAATTTTGCAAATCGCCCGGCTCGCTTGAAATCCGCGCGCTCGGAAAATTTTTACGTAACTTGTATTAAATGGCAGAAAACAATTTAATAATATTACCATTATAATATACAGTCTATTTACCACTGTATTTGTTTTTCTTTATAAACTTTTATATGTGAAATCCAAAAAGAATAGTCACTACAAGAAGAAAAAGTTTTATGTATATTATAGTAAGAAGTAACAATATTATTATTATATTTATATAACAATGAAAAAATTAAAAATATAGTTATATATTTCATATATATGTATCATTTTTGTAATATTATTTCTTCAGAAATGAAATTTCACATATAAAAGTTTATCAAGAAAAACAAATACAGTGGTAAATAGATTGTATATTATAACGGTAATATTATTAAATTGTTTTCTGTCAAAATTTAATACAAGTTACGTGAAAATTTTCCGAGCGCGCGGATTTGAAGCGAGCCGGGCGATTTGCAAAATTCGGCCGCTCGCAAAAGCACCGATTTTAAAAATAATTTTTAAGAATTAAATGTAATTATATTTTATAATAATTTTTATTTTAAGATAATATAAGTCTTTCTTTAGCCAATGACTGTAAAATAATTTCTTAATTGTTATAAATAAAGGCACTACGACTTAAGAAAAAAAAAACAAATATCTCGGCTTCAGTTGGTTGTAGAAAATTTTTATTTTTTTATAAATCTTCGTTTTGTCTTCGGCAACAATAATCTGTAAGTTAGAAACTCCTCGGATGTACAGGGCCGCTACAGCTCTAAATGTTTATAACGAAATTTGCCCCCTTATTTGCAAACCCAAAAATTATCTCGGCTTCAGTTGGTCGTAGAAATTTTTTATTTTTTTATAAATCTTTGTTTCATCTTTAGCAACAATAATCTGTAAGTTAAAATCTCATAGGATGTACAGGGCCGCTTCAGCTCTAAATGTTTATAACGAAATTTGCCCCCTTATTTTCAAACCCAAAAATTAGGGGTTTAAAAATGTTTTACGCATTTATTTACATCAGAATATGAAAACATAAATCTTTCGAAGGAGATTGGATGTCTCACTAACTTTCTACGATTTTTTTTCAAAAAGTTATAGCCTTCGACATTTTACCTCTTGTGATAAACAATTTATAATATCTAAGCAACAAATTCGTTAATCTGGCTTTACAATTTTTTTTATGTTTGGAATTGAAAGATCTTCATTTTAAAGCTTTAAAAAATAAAAAAAAATTATTTGTACGATAAATAATGCAATTGTAAAAAACGGCCATTTTGGACCTTTCGCAGGCTGTTTTGCAATAACCAATTAACGAAATTCAACTTACCTAGCTCAAAATTGTAGGTTTTTTAATTTACTACAACTTTCTATTAAAAGGATTTTCTCTAAAATCAATATCCTAAGCTACAAAATTAAAAATCAATAAAAATTGCAAATTTAACAAATGAATATCGCAATTAAAAAAAAAGCGCACAATATTTTTGGTTACATTTTAGTAAAAGTTATTCCTGGCTTCGTCCTTTACAACACCTGATAGGTTTCAAAAATTCCTGAATTATATCCTGAAATCGACCTATTTTTCACCCACAGACTGGGGTATATAAAATGTCTATAAACTTCTCCAAAATGTCTATGAACTCTAGTGCTAAAGCGTTTTCTAAATCTCATTTGGTTTCCTGTTATTCTACTATTCATCATCATTCTCTTTGTCTTATCCGTACGCGGGGTTGGCTTCCCTAAATGAATTTCTCCACATAATTCTATCTTGGGTTATATCAATATGAAATCTCCTTTACCAACACGTCCTGCCTAATCGTCTCCCCAGGTCTTCTTTGGTATTCCTCTCCTACTCCTTCCAGGAATTTGCACTTCAGAAATTCTTCATATTGGGTGATTAGCGTCTGGAAGCTGAACATGACCAAACCATCTTAACCTATGCTCTCTCATTTTAGCCTCAATTGGTGCCACACCTAGACTTCTCCTAGTATACTCATTTTTAATTTTATCCTTTTTTGTCACTCCACTCATCCATCTCAACATTCTCATTTCCGCCACATGCATTCGTTGTTCCTCTTTTTTTTTCACTGCTTAACATTCAGTTCTGTACATCATAGCCGGTCTTGCGGTTGTTTTATAGCATTTTCCCTTCAGCTTCATTGGAATTTTTCTATCACACAACACACCACTCGCTTCATTCCACTTCATCCATCCAGTAGTCCAAGTAATGAAGCTTAAAATAGGACAAAACCTCGCAATTTTTACAGGATGGATCGATTTGCTTGAAAATTTGAGGGTAAGTAGTGGATAGTCCAAGGATCAAAATCTATATGATGCCGAAAGGCGCTTTTACCATGAGGGTGGTTGCCACCCTATGTCGGGGGTGAAAATTTTTTATTATATTTTGACCGCAAAAGTTGGTAAAAACATTCATTCTAAGCAAAAAATGTTCTATACATTTTTTTGATAAAATTAATAGTTTTCGATTTATTCGCTATCGAAAGTATTAGTTTTATATTAAAGAAATTAATGTTTTTAATCAGTTTTCTGCAAATAACTCAAAAAGTTTTCGTTTTATCAAAACAACTTTACTTAACAGAAATGTACCTTTTGAAAAAATAAACAAAACCGTTTTTTTTAATTTTCTTTAAGGCCAATAGTAATCGAGCTATACTTTATTATATGTTAGCTCTTCTTCGTCAAATGCTAAATATTGTAGATTTAAAGTCAAAAGACGGGAAAACTATGCATTTTTCGAGGATAACTTGTTTAAACTAATTTGAAGCATTTAAAAATATCTATCTTCAGAAATCAAACAAAGTCTTTAGCTCAAAAATTAAGTGGCTTATAATGAAAAGAATGTCAGACCCTATATTTTTCAGCGAAAAAGTGATTGAAAGCAAACCCCTAATCACCACCCTGAATCAAATTAGTCATTGACCTTATTTCGTCTTCTTTACTTATGTATTATTAATGGGTTTTAGAAGTTTAACTGGTTTAGAATGATTAGTTTAAAAAAAAATGGAGTCAAAAGCAAATATCGAATTTTTGAAGTGTGGTAAAAAATTTCCTTTTCTTCAGAATAGAAAGATTATCATCATAGATACGAAAAAATATTTAAATATGAAATTGTAGCTTTTTTAATTCCCAAGAACTTGGTCCCAAACAAAAATTTTTTCTACGGTAAAAATTGAGTGAGCTATTGACAATTAAATCTTGTAATAACATGCAAAAATCACCTTTACCAACCCTTTCAAAATCACCACTTTTTGCGACTGAGGATTTTAAAAGAATTTAATATTAATAGTCTTATAGATCTTGTAAAAACCTACAAAACTATTTTTTAGTAAACTTGCTAAGATAAAAATTAAAAAGGTTACGGTTAAAAAATCAACATATTTTTTTGAGAAAAAAAAAAGAAATCCAATTGGAAGCATAATAATGTAAGATAGCTTTTCTTTTAGTCATTGGCCTTATTCATTCTTCTTTATTTATGTATTAATAATAGATTCTAGAAGTTTGACTGGCTTAGAATGATTAGTTTTAAAAAAACTGGAGTTAAAAGCGAATAACGACTTTTTGTAGTTTGGCAAAAATTCCATTTTCTTCAGAATAGAAAGATTAGCATCAAATATACGAAAAAATGTTTTTATATGAAATTGTAGGTTATTTAATTCCCAAGAACTTGGTTTGAAAAAAATTTTTTTACGGCAAAAATTCAGTGAATGGTAGATGAGTATATATCAAAAAACATTGATTTTTTCTGTATAAAACTAACACTTTCGATAGCGAATAAATCGAAAAGTATTAATTTTATCAAAAAAATGTATAGAACCTTTTTTGCTTAGAATGAATATTTTTATCAACTTTTGCAGTCAAAATATAATAAAAAAATTTCCACCCCTAAGATGGGGTGGCAACCTCCCCCATGCTAAAAGCGCCTTTCGGCATCATATAGATTTTGATTCTTGAACTATCCACTACTTATTTTCAGATTTTCAAGCAAATCGATCCATTCTGTAAAAATTGAGAGGTGAAATGCTTCGGTTCCTGGACTACAGCCCTAATTCTACTGCATGCATCTCAATATATTTCTCCATTACTCTGTAATACCAATCATAGGTACTTAAGACTATTGCTTTTCACAAACATTTCACCATCCAACGATACCATTTTAATTGTAGTAACTCCATATTTAAATAAATATTCCAAATACTCTGTTTTTGTCCTACTAAGTTTTAAATTACTGTTCCAGCTTTTGTTCTAAGTCTCTTACACTATTCCGTATTAACACTTTATCTCCTATGCAACTAATTGTCAGTGATGAACCAATAACAAAAATTAACCATTTCAAATACCTAAGATGAACTTACAACTAAGAATCGAGGAGAACTTACAACTAAGGATCAAGTTCCTAAAGTGCTATGTGTATCCTGTATTACTGTATTGATGTAAAACCTGGATCATGAAGGTTAACATGATGAACAAATTAGAAGCCTTTGAGATGTGGTCATATCGTAGAATGCTCATAATATCTTGGGTTTAACGCATTTCCAACTGAGAAGTCTTAAACAGAGTAGGTCAAGGCGAAGGTGATTTAACCAAGATGATAAAAAAGAGACAACTTGAATATCTGGGGCATATAATGAGAGGTAGCAGATACAGGTTGCTGCAGTTAATACTCAATGGAAAGATCGACGGAAAAAGCGGAATTGGTCACAAGAAATATTCATGGCTCCGAAACCTTCGTCAATGGACTGGCATATCAGCAGATCAATTGTTACACGCCGCACAAGATCGAGAAAGATATCGGCAAATTGTTATGGAATCTACCCACCCCTAAAAATTTAAGCACACGCTACTTAAAGAAGAAGACTACATCACCAGCATACATTAAGCACCATGGAATGTTACCTTGTAGTTTCGCCGTTGTCTGGTCCAAAGCTAATGAGAATAAATACGGACTAAGCACAGAGCCTTGGGCAATCTTACATTCACATGAAATTTATCAGTCTCCCCCACACATGTTCTAACACTAGTCGTTACTCCCTCATACATATATCTTAAAATCTTTACATACTCTCCAGGGACTCCTTTCTTATTGAATGCCCACCAAAGAATATTTTGAGGAACTATATCATATTCTTTCTCAAGAACAATGAATACCATATGAGCGTTTGTTTGTTTCTTCCTGTATTTTTCCATCAGTTACCTTATCATGAAAATTGCAAGTTATTCTACTATTCTAAATGAATAAAAATAATGAAAATTGTTGTAGTGTTATCAAAAATTATTTCCTGAATTTTTATATTCGCTAATTGTCCAGGAGAAAAATTGTCCAAAAAGAGTTATAGTAGTTCAAATGTCTAAATTATAAATTATGAAATTTATCTAAAATTCATATGAACATAGCATAAAGTTTTTAGCATTTTTTAGCATTTAATTTTATTGGCAATGCTTTTGTCATTCAAAACAAGTCTTTATTCCGTACTTTTTATGCATTCTCCTAGAAAAGCGCAGCATACATATTTAAATTGCATTTCTTAGGAAGCTGTTACACCTCCAAAAGCTTAAAATATTTCCAGTTTTCCAGTTAGAGCCAGTAGACTTTGTTGCACATTCCCAGGAGCCTTGAATTTTCACTGCGATATAATAGAATAAAATAAAATGAATAAAAACAGAATACTTTTATAGACTAAGAGCCGGTATAGGTGAAATTTGTTAATCAATTTAGGCACGATAAGACACTGTGCCGTAACTTTTTATGGCACATGCGTATGCGTCGACAGTGGCGCATAAAACTTTCTACTTATGGAAGGGATAAATACATTAAGAGCTACCGTCCCTAACTCCCAGAATTCTATTTTTTTCGTTTTTTTTTTTTAAGTTCTATGAGAATAAAAAATAAGACTCAGCGTAGTTTTTACCCAGCACACCCTTCTCCCTAACCCCACCCTCAAAAACTTCATTTTTCGGTTTTATTTTTTTAGTTAGGATGCAATCAATTTTTAGATTTCAAACAATTCACAGTTACAGTTGAGGCTTTTATAACACATGTCTATTTTTTATAGATTCAAGTTGAGTGTACATAACCTTAAAATTTTTTTTAAAAGCCTTGAACTTTTTTTGGAGATGGCTGGAAGTCTAATTTTTCTCTTTTTTTTGCATTTTATCAAACACTATATTTCTAATTTTTTCAGATTTTTCCGTAAGATTCGCCAACTTCAAAAATTCAAAATACTGTTTTTAGGAGATTTTTGAGAATTTTACCTAGTATATATGTTACAGTTCAAGTTGATTATCCAGTTGGAGTTGACTCCAACTAGTTGGAGTCAACTCTAACGGCTGGTTTCAGTAAAAGTTGATTATAAATATAAAATGAAGATTTATATTCAACATTTACTAGTAAAAGTAGACTCCAACTAGGAAAAGTATACTCTTCCCAATGCCATTTAGTAAAAGTTGATTCCGGTTCACACAAACAGCCGATTCTAGAAATTACATGTTACTGAATATGTTCAAATTAGTCTAGGCTGTATCGTCGCCCCCGTTAGGTAAATTACTCCGATTCGAATTTTTTTGCACAAACTTACTCAAAAAGAGGTCCTTATAACAAATCTACTGGGTGCCAGGCACTAATTGATCGATAAATTGTTTAAACATTTTTTTAGACAAATTCACAAAAATAATTTTTTCACTTCGAACAATTTTTTTATAGATCATTTGGGTTAGTCTGAGCAAAAAAAGGTATTTCGTGATTTTTCTCTAAAATTGATTGTTGTCGAGTTATACGCGATTTAAAATTTGACAAATGCGAAAATAGCCACTTTCAAGGCTTAATATCTCGGTTAAAATCCATTATTAATTATTATGAAAGTCAGAAAGTGACCAAATCAAAGTTTATAGCCCCCTCTACAAGATCCAGCAGAAATTTTTGTCACTACAGTAGTCTCTCTCTTTATAACGATTCCCAATATAATGATAATTCCTCTATAACGATCAAAATACTAAACATTGTTTGGTTCGTCATAAGGACAATGTATTAATTCTTTCTCTATACCGATATCGTTCTCTCTTTATAACGATAACTTTTCAATATTCGATGACCTCACTTTTCAAGAAACAACTGATAACCATTTGCGTTTGGCAATAACTAAGATAACTAAACCATGAGAACTTTAAGAATTAAAGATAACACTTAATTGAAACACAGGGAATAACTGAAAAAGCTGTTGCGTAGGTGTAACTTGATAAAAAGTGATTAGTGAGTGATTCATTTTGTGGCTCCAATTTAGCAAAAATTTGGTGGTTCAAATTTCAATCCGATATGCAGGAAGTTGAGTAATACACGCTTTTATCGTCCGGGCGGTGTGCCTTAACTGTTTTCACACAGATGTTGTCCTCTATTGACTATTGACGATTTCTAAGTTTCAATTTCGGTTTTATCTCGGTCTGTGAACAGTCAGGATGTTTTCTTAAAAGCATAGAGTACTCTCGGTTAAAGAAAAGTTATCGATAACTCGGGAAATAGAGAAAATTAACAAAAGTTATTTAGTACAGTATGATTACTATTACAATAACGATTTTCTTCTCTCTCTCTCTCTGTATAACAATCTCTCCTTATAACGATGAAAATTCCCGGTTCCTTGCATATCGTTATAGAGAGAGAGGACTGTATTATTACTAATCTTTATTTTTAATTGTTAACAATGAGCGCTAAGTGCGTATTAGGCGGCCGTCAATGGTGAGTGCTAAAGAGATACACCATTCCGGCCGTCCAATGGTGATTCTCACTCGCATTCGCATTGACGGCCGCCTCAATACACGCTTAGCGCTCATTGTTGATAATTAAAAATAATATCTTATTAATGAAATAATGACAAAAATTTCTTCAGAATCTTATTGAGGTAGCTTTAATTTTTGATTTTTTTAGTTTCTGACTTTCATAATATATAATATCGTATGGCATTTTTGCCTTTCGGACAGTTCCGGCGCCAATTACATCTTTAACCCTGTTTCAAGTAACTAGTGTCGATGTACACTAGCCCAGGGGGACCGACGGTGTAACGTGCTCTCCGAGGCACGGTGAGACGGCTCGTGTCATTATTGGAAATGAAAATGGTTTGTCTTTGGCAGGACCGCAAATAATGATTTGTACCACCAGTGGTACATGTACCACAGATTGAGAACCGCTGATTTACATAATATGAGATAGAGTAGATAAAAATTATTTTTGTGAATTTGGTTAACAAAAATTGGTTAAACAATTTTTCGACCGCGGTACCGCGTGACACCCTGTGTATTTGTTATAAGGATTGTTATACGGATGTATTTCTTTGAGTAAGTTTGTGCAAAAAATCGAATCAGAATAATTTACCTAACGGGGGCGACGTTACAGGCTATACTAATAAGTAGTTGAAACGGTCCAAACAAAGAAACGCACACTCATCAAAAATGCACTTGCGATTCTCGTATAATCAACATTTACTGAATCGATCCAGGAAGAGTCAACTCCAACTAGTAAAAGTTGATTTAAATTTTTAAAATCAACTTTTACTGCTCATTTCAGTTGGAGTTGACTCCAACTAGTTGGAGTCAACTCTAACTGAGAATCAACTTGAACTGTAACATATACACTTCAAAATAAATCAAATTAATGTTTTTTTATAGGTTATGTGTAAGTTGAAGTAACTGAATTCTTTATAGCATTTAAAAATGGGAGAAACATGTTCAAATTTCCAAAAACCCCATAAAAAACCGTTTTTTGAAGGTGGCGAACTTCACGGAAAAATCTGAAAAAATTAAAAATATAGTTTTTGATATAATACACAAAATAAAAAAAATACACCTCTAGCCATCTCCAAGAAAAAGTTGTACGCTTTTTTCCAAAGAAAAATTAAATTTTTTTTTGAGGTCCTGTACACTCAACCTAGACAGGGTGTAACAAAAATACAGGTCATAAATTAAATCACATAATCTGGGACCAAAAATAGTTCGATTGAACCTAACTTATCTTAGTACAAATGTGCACATAAAAAAGTTATAGCCATTTGAAGTTACAAAATGAATATTAACTTCTTCCAATATATTGAAAAATATTAGAGATTTTATACTGAAAATGGACATGTGGAATTCTTATGCCAGAAACATAAAAAAAAATAAAAGTGAAATTTGTGCACCCCATACAAATTTTATGGGGGTTTGGTCCCTTAAACGCCCACAAATATTTGTGTACGTTCCAATTAAATTATACAGTGGTACCATTAGTTAAACAAAATGTTTTTAAAACTTTTTGTCTCTATAATTGTTCGATAAGTTGGTTTTTATCGAAATATTTTGAACATTTGTAAAATCCAACACAAATTTTTACGTGGTAAGTAAGATTATAGAGTAAGTTTTAAAAACAGTGTGTTTAACTAATGGTAGCACAATAATAATTTAATTAGAACGTACACAAATATTTGCGGCGTTTAAGGAAACAAAATCCCCATAAACTTTTTATGTTAACATATTAAAAAAGAAGCCGCATCTCGATAAAAACTGGCTTATCGGAGAAATACTGAGAGACAAAAAAGTTTTATAAACATTGTGTTTAACTAATGATACCGCAGTAATAATTTAATTGGAACGTACACAAAAGTTTGGGGAGGTTTAAGGGAACTAAGCCCCCATAAATTTTTTAAGGGTTGTACAAATTTCACTGTCATTATTTTTTTGAGATGTTCCTACAATAAGAATACCACATGTCCATTTTCAATAAAAAATCTCTAATAGTTTACGATATATTGGAAAAAATCGATTATCATTTTGTAACCTCAAAGGGCTGGGCTTAATTTTTGGTCCCAAAATATGTGATTTAATTTATGACCTGCATTTTTGTTACACCCTGTATATAGTATTATATAGCCATATAGCCATAAAAATTATTTAACAATATATAAGCCGGTATTTAGGCGTCAACGCACTTCCCGTAGTGATCTATGGGGAAGTGTCACCGAGACGCAAGCCCTTATCCCTTGCCGTACTGCTCCCTCATCGGCCGATCAGACGCCCGCATTTTTTGTTTTTCCGTTGACCTGGCTGGGGCTCGAACTCTCATTCAACACGGCGAAGTGAAGTGCCATAGATAAATAATATAGTATTACCGGATGGTGTAGTGCGATGAGCCGCTAGTCCCACTGAGCTGTCCGATCGACAGCTCAGCCTACACTCAACCACTCATGTACACTCCACCAACGGATCTATAATAGTTATTTATGAAACAGCTCGTGAAGTATGCTTTTTGCAATCGCACGCGATGTTTAGAGCACAAGCGACAACGGAGCGAGTGCTATACATCGCGTAAGTTCGCAAAAAGTACTTCACGCAGAGTTTCATACAATATTTTATTTACGAAAAACAAATAAAAAAACTAACTCTTCGTCACTGGAATTCATTTCTATTCTACAATTTTTAGAACTTTTTACATTTAAAAATTCTAACTTTTTCAAACCACAAAACTGTCAAAACTTTTGTCGTAATTTATTGCTCATTATGTCATCACCATGACAACGCGAAAGTTAAGGATATTTGATTATATGAAAGTGTGTCAAAAACAGTGCGAAAAGTAAGTCCCATTTAAAATACATTGTTACTTCATGCACACTTCACGGACTGCTATCTATAATGACAGTTTTCACAAACTAAAAACTTATACATAATATGACATAGAGTAGATAAAAATGTTTTGTAAAAGCCTCAAATATGATTGTGAATTTTTTGAAAATTAAAAATTGACTGCATCTTTCCTAAAAAAAAAAAATAAAAACGAAAAATGAAGTTTTTGATGGTGGGGTAAGGAGGAAAGTGGTGGTGGGTTAAAATTAAGCTTAGTTTTATGTTTTATTCACATAGAGATTAAAAAAAAAATGAAAAAAAATTAATTCTGGGAGTGAGGGAGGGTATATTTTAATTTATTTATCCCATTCATAAGTGGAAAGTTTGATGCGCCACTGTCGACGCATGTGCCACTAAAAAGTGACGGCACAATGTTCATACGTTTTCTTTTAGGTTGTACTATTTAAGTTATAGACTCGTGTTGTGCCTAAAATGATTAGCAAGTTTTACCTATACCGGCTCTTAGTCTATAAATAAAAACAGAATACTTTTATAAATTGAAGGTTTTTGCTTCATTCGCAAATTCCGCGCCCTACGGAGCAATTTCCGTCTAGTAACTATTTTCGATTCAGCGTTCAATTTCCTCAACATATTTACCCAGACTTTCTGATACTCGAAAAGACATATTTTAAATTCCCGTTACAACTTTTAATCCGATGGTAATAGGAGTATTTTCTTTGTCACTGCCACTACGTCAGATAAAAGAAAACGATAAATTGCAAACTTATAAGATCGGACACAAAATTTATTATGAACTAGCTGACCCGGTGAACTTCGTTGCACCTTAGATAATGTGTCATAATTAGATAATGTGTCATAATTTTAATTCTAGATCAATTGGTCGAACGCAATTGCTAGAGATCAATAACTCAAAATCAACTGCTCGAAAATGAATTGCTAGATATAAAAATTGATCGAAATAAAAATTGCTCGAATAAAAAAGAAAATTATATGTCCAAATATTTATTCACAATAATGCAAAATTTGCAGTTATATAAGAGAGGTACATTTAATAGGACAAATTATTTAATATTCTACGTATATAATCACAGATATTAATTTGTGGTTCATAATATGTAATTGTTTATTAAACGCAATAACCTATCAACACTATCTCTATATCTTCTATGATCATTTTGAGGTTGTTTGCCACTTCTGGATACTCGTTCTCAGAGGCATCTTTCAGTGCATCACAGGTTTTCGATTTCTTTCTAACGCATTAAGTTGGAAGTGACAGAAAAAATGGTACGTCCGTGATCACAGTTTGTTATAACATTTATTCTAGTTGTTGATAGATGGCGCTATAATCGAACAAAAAATGATTTAGGAATTATATATACGACTATAATCTGTACAATTTATAAGACTATACAAATCAAAGAAAATAACATTTTATAAATGCAATAAACACAATTTATTTCTTTTTATACCAAATTGCAAATTAAAGGGTTAAACTGCAATACCCTTTTCATATTTGGCTGATTACGATTCTGACAACTGTCACAATTAACTTAAATGTCAGATTATAATAAATGTTATAAATGTTTATTACCACGGACTTACCTTTTTTGCGGTTACTTGTGACATACTGAAAAATGCCTCTGAGAAGGACCACACTGTTCAATTTTTAGTTCATTTAAACTTTGTTCTTGTTCTAGAGCGGAAATAAATTTCTGCCGTTATTTTTCTTATATTTCCAAAGCTCAAACATATTTAAGATTTATAATAAAGATGTTTTCAGCATAAATTAATATACGATTATATATGTGGAATATCATATAATTTGTTCTATTATACTATCTTTTTTATGTCTATATTTTGTACTATTGTGAATAAATATTTTAGATATACAATTTTCTTTTTCATTCGAGCAATTAACTTTGAGTAAATGTGACCTTTCGGCAGTTGCTTTTCTCTGTAATAATTGTATAAACTCTAAAAAACGTAGGTGTTCTACAAAATATTTTATAGAAAAATTTTTTGATCAACAATAGAGTTTGATTGTATGCTTCTGTATTTTGGTAAAATTTTAAAAGCATTAAAAAGAGTAAACTGACGGACGGACCTATTGAGACAGAGAGCGAAGTGTTCTTGCGCTAGTTTTTTGGGGAAAAATTATTATTGTAGTAGAGATACACGCCTTCGCCAAAATTTTGATTATTATACCAGAGATGCGCCTCTATAAAAGCATCTGCCAAAATTTTTATTATTATACCAGAGACATGGTCCTTCGGCAAAATTTTGAAATATTTTTGGTACAATAAAAATAGTAATCGATAAATTAAAAACTTCATAATTTCACGGATGTTAGTACAATTTTCGCCCGTTCTTCTCGTGTGCTTAATGTCGTCTCTCGTGCTCTCGTGTTGTCCTACGGGCTCGTTTTGTTATCTCGGAAGCTAATTGAGCTAGAGAGACGATTTATATACCGTTGGATAGCGAACTCATCAGGGAGTATAACTGCCAAATTTCATAAAAATCGGTCTAGTAGTTTCGGAGGAGTATGGCAACAAATACTGAGAAAGAGAATTTTTTATATATATAGATGTTAAATATTTAGATGGCTATTAAAAATTAACGGTTGGAGATAAAAAAGTGAAAATTTAGGATTGTATGTATATTTTGGTTCTACATCGTATAAAATTAGGAAAAAAAATTTGGCCAAAAAAATTTAAAATAATTTTGGGGGGGACAAGCCCCCTTTTCACTTAGGTAGACCGTTCCACTTCAGAAACCATCCCGGGTTCATGCACAACAACTTTGATTAAGGTCATCATACGATCAAATGCATAGTTTGCGAGTCTATACGGAACATACATACATACAAACATTCATTTTTATTTATATAGATTAGGTTAGTCAAAACAACTTTTAGTGTAGGAAACAGAGGTTGAACCTTGCAAAATGAACACAAGTCCGGTTTTAGTTTTTTTCTGATATATCAAGGGGTGCTTATTATGAGACTAACTTTTTCTTAAAAAATTTCGCCCCGGAACCCCCCTTTTCACCCCCTTAAAGGTGGTAATTTGTGGTTTTTGCGGAACGTGGCCCTTCCTGTACCTTTTGCAAAAAATTTCTTTTATAGAAATATGAAGAGAACTATTTTCTACTATTTATTTCCCAACCTATCACCCACCGTTTAGTGGGGGTGGGGCCTCAAAGTTGACAAGTTTTTAATAAAGATGTTTTTAAAAGAAATATTTTTCCACCTACCTCTACCGAAAGTATACTTTCTGGACCTGATTGTTGGGAGCAAAGTTGTACTTTTCCTCCCTAGGGAGGAAAAGTAAAAGTGACGTCATGGTATTTCATTCATGAAATATAACTAATTGACGCCCTGTACAATATCTATTTCCTATTACGTAAGTATCTATACATTTTAACGTTTATTTATAAAACAACCTATATTTTGCAGAATGGTAAAAAACAGTAAATTGTTATTTTGATTTAACAATGTGTACATTAATAATTTGACTTATATTTGACAGTTGACAGGTATATTGTACCTACTTGTTAGTTTTAGTTCTATATAATAAATTTTGTTGGTTAGTTACATACATAAATGATTTAAAAATGAAAAAATGACTTGTTATTTGAGGAAGGTCGAAAAACCATATGTATAACATGGGAGTAAAGTGCCTTTTCCTCCCTTGAACGATTACTGCCCTCCGCTAGGCGTCGGGCAGTAAACTTCATTCTCGGGAAAAAAAGTAGCACTTTCCTCCCTTGTTATACAAATAGCTATTTCCCTAACTGTAATGGAAATTAAGAAGAAATGCTGCGGCAATTATTCACAAATAAGTGACTGATTTTTTGGTACAGGTTTTACTTAAGGGTACTTGCAGGGTGTTACATTTTTAAAAACCCCTTTTTAAACCATCTGAACCGTTTATGCTAGAGTAAAAAGACTTTCAGCGATTACCCATGTACTGGTGCTATTTACAAATTTGTATAATGCACCCCCACGTTTTCCCGGGACCACCCCAAAAATAGAAGAATTAATAAAGAAAGTGATTTTCTTGGAATCCTTCACACACAATGCCCTTTACTAATATACTTTATATATCATTTTGTGCACGTTATTATTACCCATACATGGACATCAAAAGCGATTTCCTAGTGCAACCCCTGTAGCCAAAAAAATAAATAAAAAGGGGGGTGGAAATTTTTTTTTTGCTTTTTGATTCATATATACATATGCTTCATCAATAGTGTTTTTCAAAAATATTGTATATGGTTATTACAACATCCCTGCGGAAACCACCTCTATTCTTAAAAATATACTGCAGAAACTACCCCTATCCCTTGGCGAGCATGTTTTTACGATCTTCTCATTACCTATGCATTATTTTTAAACAAAACTTATACAAGTTTAAAGACCACTATTTACTCTAAAAATTAGGTCCTATTCATTTTTTTCGTATAAGCAACCGTTACGGCACGGTGGCCCGTAAACGTCAGATATGCTTTGGCGGGCTCCAGTTTTTGTTTTTTTTTTATCGTCACCTGTTCGTTTTATTAATAAAGTACTTGTAAAATAAAATAAAACAACACAATGTAACCTACAAACTATGACCTATGCACATTTTACATTCTTTGCACCCCAAAGCCACAGTGGTGGCTCAAAATCAATTTTTGCATATTTTCGCCACCTACACGTATTTTATTGCATTAATGCTACCTTAATAGCACAATATTCACCCTTAAGTGGTCGCTAAGCAGTGGGGATCCAGGGATCGCCCCTATCACCCCCCCTCTCAAACCAAGTGATATTATATTTAAAGATTATAAAAATATTCATTTATTTTTATAGAAATACTTTATATATTATATTTATAAAATATTATAATATTATTTTTATAAGAATGGCGTACTTTTTATGCTTTAGCGACAGTGGCGGATCCAGCATCGTTAAGAGGGGATGCCAATTGGCTAAATTTTTATAAAAATAAATTAATATTTTTATAATCTGTAAATATAATATCACTTGGTTTGAGAGGGGGGCCACCCCCATCACCCCTTTCTGGATTCGCCACTGCTTAGCGACCACTTAAGGGTGAATATTGTGCTATTAAGGTAGCATTAATGCAATAAAATGCATGTAGCTGGCGAAAACATGCTCGCCAAGGGATAGGGGTAGTTTCTGCAACATATTTTCAAGGATAGGGGTGGTTTCCGCAGGGATGTTGCAATAAACATGTATATTTTTGACCAACACTATTGATGAAGCATATGCCCATATGGATCAAAAGGCAAACAAAATTTTTTTTTCAGCCCCCCATTTTATTTGTTTTTTTTTTGGCTACAGGGGTGCACTAGGAAATCGCTCTTGGTGTCCATGCATGGGTAATAATAACGTGCACAAAATGATATATGAAGTATATTAAAAAAGGGCATTGTGTGTGAAGGATTCCAAGAAAATCGCTTTCTTTATTAATTCTTCTTTTTTTGGGGGTGGTTCCGGGGAAAAAATGGGGGTGCATTATACAAATTTGTAAATAGCATCAGTACATGGGTAATCGCTGAAAGTCTTTTTACTCTATCATAAACGCATATACGCAATAATTGCCGCAGGATTTCTTCTTAATTTCCATTACAAGTAGGGAAAAATAATTTTTTTAAAAAACATCTTTTTTAAAAACTTGTCAACTTTGGGGCCCCCACTAACCGGTGGTTGATAGATATATGCTGTTGGGAAATATATCGTAGAAAATATAGTCCTCGTCATAATTCTATAAAAGAAATTTTTTGCAAAACGTACAGAAAGGGCTACGTTTCGCAAAAACCACAAATTACCCCCTTTAAAAGGGGTGAAAAGGGGGTTTCCGCGGCGAAATTTTTTAAAAATAAAGTTAGTCTCATAATAAGCACTCCTTGATATACCAGAAAAAAATAAAGCCGGACTTGTGTCCATTTTGCAAGGTTCAACCTCTGTTTCCTACACTATTTATGTTACAATACAAGTAATGGTAACGTAAAACATGATTGTGTATATAAATACATACATTCTTCGCCATTTCTGTCGTTTCTTGCCAAGCTTTGTCTCTATTTGGTAATATCTCTGCTATGTCACTGTTCTACTCTTTTATTGGTCTATTCTATTTTTCCTTATTGGATTATCTTTCAACTCTCTTTTAACTTTCCCGTTATTGTTCACTCGTATTAAATGACTGAAACATACTGTTTTCTATTTTATTGTGTTAAAAGTAACCGTTGACTTTTAATTATGTATATTTCTTATTTTATAATAATTTTTGAGTCTGCCTGTCCTCCTTGCCCCTATCGTTGTTCCGAAGTATTTCATCTCTGCTATTTGTATCCCACTCTGCTATCTTCTGTTTAACGCTTTGGCTACACGGGCGATTTTTTACGGCGCGATAATTTACGGCGCCCATAATTTACGGGTTTGACTACCTCCTCCACCAATTTTAGATGAAATGATTTCATATACAATATGAAACTTCTCTCACTACTTACATACATTCAAAACGAACAATTTTTCATGCAGTGAAAAAAGTCGGCCATTGCAGTGATAAATATTTTTTCCCACGGGTTTTCCTACGGTCTTCGATACCATGATCGCCGTTTCTATGGTAATATGCACAATAGAAACACAACTAATGTTGGCAAATAAATGTTTTAAAGCAAAACTTACCAGGAATTACCTTTAAAAACTGTTTAAAAAATAACTGTGAATTTGAATTTTTTAAAATAAGGTGTTTAAAATTTTAAGAATATTAAATACCTACATGTATATGTATTTTATTTCAATTTATGCATATAATATACCTAAAAGCAGAACTGGGAGTATAATATCTGAAGAAGAAATTTTGACAGAAAAAGACAGAAAATTATTAATAAACAAAACAATAGAAAATTTAAATATATCTGCAAAACAAAGCCACAAATATAATAACAGCAGATAAAGAAAATCCATAAATGAAGTTTTAAGACGCCAATGAATTTCATCTTATGTGTTTTGAAACAACAAAATACTGTGGAGCGCGTAATGGAAAATAATTTATTTTGATTCATCTATATACGACATTGACTTTAACCACCTTTTCTTGAATACTAAGCTCTGGAGTTATTGTGATACGTTTGATGATAAATTATAATTTCTCTGCACGTTTTCTTATAAATGATGGAGATAAATTTATTGTTGTCCAGAGACTAACAAAATTGGATTTCCCTTTAAGTATTATTCAGCAGTTGATAGATTTTATGCCTCAGCTTCATATATATCCTGATCGGTTTTTTAATGCTTTTAGAGATTGCTTTTCTAGTTTTTGGAAATATTTACAAGACATAGTTTTTTTGTGTTTTGGATGAAATATTTCTTAGTTACAAAAACAACTCTAGGTCAATGAATATTTTTATAGATGTGTAATAAATACAAAAATAAAAAACCGGCAAACGCCGTAAAAATGAGTGGCGCATACAATATTACAGGTAAAAGCTGGAATTATTTTAAAAGATTTTTCCATAATATTTGTCAATTTAAAGTAAAACATGCCACAAAAGGGTAACTTTGATACAGTTTGAATTTTGAAACTCTTTTGTGGCGCGTATACTTCAAATTTAGCAAATATTATGGAAAAATATTTTAAAATAAAAGTAGAATTTTGTTTTGCATCAAAATTAAAATAAATTTTCGCTCCACGTAATATCCATATCAGATCTTTTGTAGCTGGAATATTGTATGCACCACTCACTTTACGGCGTTTAGCAATTTTTTGTTCTTGTATCATGAGTTTTTCAAAGTTATTTATAAATCAAATGTATGAAGTTGAATTTAATGTTTCTCGATTACACGTTAAGCTTTATAAATGGCCGGCTTTGTCGCATTACCTCTCAAATGATCTAGTGTCCATCGAATGTACAGGGTTATTCACTGTATTTTGACCTCCCTGTAAACTGCTTCATTTACAGAATTAGAAAAAAATGTTAAATACAAAAGTTATTCGATTTTTAAATTATGATTTTTTGACATATATATCATACTAGTGGCGTCATCCATCTGAGCGTGATGACGTAATCGACAATTTTTTTAAATGAGAATAGGGACCGTGTGCTAGCTCATTTGAAAGGTTATTCAATTCTCTATTCAGTAATATAAACATTAAGATAATTGTTTATACAGGGTGTCCAAAAAAATTTTTTTTAATTAAATTAATTAACACAAAAAAAAGAGTCTTTTTTATTTAGTTCAAAATACATTCTACTGCTGTCAGAAAACAGAAATAAATGGTAATTGAACAAATAAACATTACTTTTCATTTAAATTCAATGTTCAAGCTGCCACCCATCTGCCTCTTGGCAGTTTAAACATTGAATTTAATCAAAAAGGAATGTTTATTTGTTCAATAAACTTTTATTTCTGTTTTCTAACGGCAGTAGAAGATATTTTGAAATAAATAAATTACATACATTCTTCTTTTTGTGTCAATTAATTTAACTTAAAAATTTTTTTTGACACCCTCTATAAATAATTATCTTAATGGTTATATTACTGAATAGAGAATTTAATACCCTTTCAAATGAGCTATCACACCACCCCTATTCTCATTTAAAAAAATAGTCGATTACGTCATCACACCCAGATGGATGACGTCACTAGTATGATATATATGTCAAAAAATCATAATTTAAAAATCGAATAACTTTTGCATGTAATATTTTTTTCTAATTCTTTAAATAAAGCAGTTTACAGGGGGGTCAAAATATAGTGAATAACCCTGTACAGTAGATTTTTTTCTATTCGAAATAGATTGAAAAAAAATATTGGGATGGCCGGTAAAAAAACTCGGATTGACCGTTGCTAGATCAAATTTAGCGTCGTAACCACTACAACACTACACAAACCATTTCGGGAATAACCGTTAATTGGATTATACTATTGTAGCTTAATAACTTCTAAAGGGCTTAACCGATTTTGATCACTAAACATGAGTTTGAAACGTATTGACAAGTAGTATCTGATGGATCTAAGGTCACTTATGATAACTAAAGCCATTACGGGAATTATTGAGCTTTAAAAACCGTTTTTTCCCATAGATAATAGATTTGATAATATTTATGAAGCCTATAACTTAAAAATTAAAATTTTCCCGGATATGAGGTATACACCGTTAAATCCGTCTAGAGTCCTTCTACAAACGCTCAGTTATTGGCGCAATTCGTAGGTTGAAGTTTTGAGTAATGGTCGAAAAACCCAAACTTTCAAAGTTTAGTTGTTTATCGGCTATACTGAGCCGTGTGTATGTCTGATCTTGACGGCTTACACACCATTTGAAAGCTTAACACAACACTATTGATATATGGCGTATTCGCGGTTCTCCTGTCTCTTCTTGTACCGAAGATATATACCCCCAAAAAATATGCCGTTTTGTACCTACCAAGTCTTATACCTGGCTAATGGGTGATCAAAAGTCACAAGCTACACCGGTTCTGAATCGGCCCTGACCCCCTATTCAAACATAGAAAAAAAATTCAGATCGGTTTAACTTTTCCACATACATACATATATATACATACATACATACATACATACATATACATACATACACTTGAGTGACAGTAAGTGACTTGCTGTTGCGTTTAGTAAATTTCAATTTCCGACTTATCATCGACTTATTTCGTATGCTTTAAATCATGACGCACGGGTAAAGATTAGCGGACTCAACTGTATCCACAAACATTTTCCCTTTTTTAAATAGAAATTGAGTCATATTTCTGAGCTCGGTAAATTTTGAATGGTATAACCGATTTTCAAAATTAAACATGCGTTGGAAAGGTAACGATCAGTACTAGTAGAAGCCGCAAAGGTCGGACTTAAATTTTCGAAGTTTTTGTGAGTTTTGGGGGCGAGAACGAAGAACAGACCCTAAATAGGAAGGGCCGTAAAATCTATACCCTTGGAACAAAATGGATGGTTGACATATGAATGGGTGAGTCTTTTCCTGAACTTTAAGATGGGAGTTGGCCCAGTTTTCAATTCAGTCAGATTTAGAAAATCGAAAATTTGGTGTATATATAGTGTCGCGTTTAGGGGGTTGTGGGTGTGCGCCACTGTCCAGAACTGCCGTTCTCTGCTAATATTTTTATATTAGTAAACTATATAGTCCAGTCTTCAGAGGCCAAAATGCCACTGATTTAGCAAGAATCTGTACGCTGTAGAAAAAATGTTTCTAACAAGAAATGTAGCTGAGATAATTTTGACCGAAAATATTTATTAGCACTGTTTGCGTAGAATGAACCATTCTCTGAAAGACAACGCTTGAAGCGACCGCCGATTTTGAATGGCAGTTATGCAATAAATTTAAATAAAATTTGTATTACAACTCAACGGTAAAAAGTCGATATCTTTTGATTAGAGTGACCTATTGACAAAAATAAAAATGCTTTGTAGGTGAAAATTTTAGATTTCGTATGCAATTTTTTAATTTTGTCGCAAATAGAAGTTCGTTCTTATAAAACGGTTAAATGAATAGATGTTGCGCGATCTGTGTCATTTTTTACTGTTCTAACGGGATCCACACTTCCAGTGATTCATTATCAATGGATAGTTTAGAATTTCTTCCAAGCCTCGATTTTATCTTTCTAAATTTTATGTTGAGTTATTGTTTCTTCTTTTTAATGAGCACTTTACAACGATGTCTCTTAAAAAAATATAAGCCCAGGTGTTTTGCAGAATGTGCAACAGGTACCTAAATGTTATCTATTCTAATGAGTTGATATCGCATTTTTATGTGTAGTTGAATTTGACATGTACTGATTTTGTGCCATTAAATTTAGTTCTCTATTTTTTTGTCAAATGATTTATTTTATTAACTGAGATCTGCAGTTTCCTTTCTAGTTCTTGATGGTCTTCTCCAAATAACAGGCTAGCTTGATTGTCAGCGATAGTGCCTACCATATCTTTTTCGGCGTTTGAAAATAAATTGCAGAAACTACCCCTATCTCTTGGAGAGCATGTTTTTACGATTTTATCATTACTTATGCATTTTTTAAAACAAAACTTACACAGAATTAAAGACCACTATTTTCTCTACAAATGAGGTCATATGCATTTTTTTCGTATAAGCAACCGTTACGGCACAGTGACGCCGTAAACCTCAGAAATGCTTTGGCAGAGTTCAGTTTTTATTTTTTTTTCGTCACCTATAAAAAACATACTATCTGCTACACATTATGATCCATGCATATTTTATTTTCTTTGCACCCTAAAGCCACAGTGGTGGTCCAAAATAAATTTTTGATTATTTTCTTTATTAATTCTCCCATTTTTGGGGTGGTTCCGGAAAAAAATGGGGATGCATTATAGAAATTTGTAAATAACACCATTACATGGATAATCGCTGAAAGTTTTTTTACTCTAGCATAGGCGGTTTATATGGTATAAAAAGGGATTTTTTAAAATGTAACACCCTGTAATTAAAAAATTTGAAATTGCCTTTAAATGAAACCTATACCAGAAAATCAGCCACTTATTTGTGATTAATTGCAGCAGGGTTTCTTCTTAATTTTAATTACAGTTAGGGAAAAAATATTTTTTTTAAAACACCTTTTTTAAAAATTTGTCAATTTTGTGGCGCCCCCCCCCCCCCGCTAAACGGTGGGTCATAGACATATGCCGTCGGGAAATAAATATTAGGAAATATAATCCTCTTCATTTTATCATTAAATAAATTTTTTGCAAAACGTACAGGAAGGGCTACGTTTCGCAAAAACCACAAATTACCCCCTTTAAAGTGATGAAAAGGGGGGTTCCGGGGCGAAATTTTTTAAGAAAAAGTTAGTCTCATAACAAGCACACCTCCTTGATACACCAGAAAAAAATAAAACCGGACTTGTGTCCATTTTGCGAGGTTCAACCTCTGTTTCCTTCACTATAGTGTATAATAGATAGGGTGGCAGTCTCACTACACTACCGTGGGGTACCCAGCATTGAGTTTTTCAGCCCAGAATAGGCCTCTTTCCGCTTGACTCTTAATAATTCTTTAAAGTGTTAGATTCCCATAATTGACGGTATTATTTAGTAGTACTACTCTTTTTAGTCTGAGAAAAAGGCCCTTCTGCCATACTCTATCGAAACCCATAGCAGCATCTAGAAATACGATTGAATAAGCTTTCTTTCCTTCCATGTAGTATGGTATAGTTAGACCCAAACCCAGACATCCAAAGTGAAAGTTATCCTCCAACACCAAATTGTTCTATATGGTCCACATAATGTTCAGAAAAAAGTCACACAATTTGAGCGTCGGGTTTGGGGGGGAGAGGGGGGAAAAATCTGCAAATTCGTAGTTTTTTAAAGTTTTTCGTCAATATTTCTAAAACTAAGCGGTTTAGCATGAACAACCTTCTACACAAAATTGTTCTACATTAAATTTGAAATAAAAAAGACCCTATGCATAACACTTCTAAAATGAACGGTTCCAAAGTTACGGAGGTGGTATAGCATAATTGGTTCAAAAAAAGGCCTAACCCAGACATCCAAATTAAAAGTTTTCCTTCAACACCAAATTGTTCTATATGGTCCACATATTGTTCAGTAAAAAGTTACACCATTTTGAGCGTTCAGTTTGGGGGGGGGGGGAGATGGGGGAGAAGTCGGTAAATTAGTAGTTTTTTTACGTTTTTCGTCAATATTTCTAAAACTATGCTTTAGCGTAAGAAATGTTCTATAGAAAAATATTCTACATAAAATTTAAAACACAAAAGGTTCTATACATAATTATTACGAAATCAACGGTTCCAGAGTTACGGAGGGTGAAAAGTGGAGGTTTTCGATACTTTTTATATTTACCGATTTCTCTCCCCTCTCCCTCCCAAACCTGAAGCTCAAAATGGTGTGACTTTTTTCTGAACATTATGTGGACCATATAGAACAATTTGGTGTTGGAGGATAACTTTCACTTTGGATGTCTGGGTTTTTGGTATAGTTATATCATAAATATTGCCCAAAAAGTATCGAAAACTTCGACTTTTCACCCTCTGTAACTGTGGAACCGTTAATTAATAAACAATTATGTGTAGAAAATATTTTGTTTTAAATTTCATGTAGACCATTTTTGTATATAACATTATTTACGCTAAAGCATAGTTTTAGAAATATTGACGAAAAACTTAAAAAAACTACTAATTTACCGGCTTCTCTCCCATCTCCCTCCCAAACCGGACGCTCAAAATGGTGTAACTTTTTACTGAACAATATGTGGACCATATAGAACATTTTGGTGTTGGAGGAAAACTTTTATTTTGGATGTTTTGGTTAGGCCTTTTTTTGGACCAGTTATACTATACTACCTCCGTAACTTTGAAGCCATTCATTTTAGAAAGATTATGCATAGGGCCTTTTTTATTTCAAATTTAATGTAGAACAATTTTATATAGAAGGTTGTTCATGCTAAACCGCATAGTTTTAGAAATATTGGCGAAAAACTTAAAAAACTACGAATTTACCGATTTCTCCCCCCTCTCCTCCCCCTAAACCCGACGCTCAAAATGGTGTGACTTTTTTCTGGACATTGTGTGGACCATATAGAACAATTTGGTGTTGAAGGATAACTTTCACTTTGGATGTCTGGGTTATGCCATCTTTTGGACCAACTATACTATACTAATGGCCTTTTATATTAAATTCGTTATTGCATATATTGAATCCAAGGTCGAATAACTTTTCCCCAAACTGATGAGGTGGTATAAGGTTCCTTGGGTCTATTATTGGTTTTAATCTTTTTAACAATAGTTAATTTTTGGATTTACCATGAAACTTTATTTTTCGATTTACCTGGATGTGCTATCATTATGACCTCTGCAACTTTCCAAGAAATGGCACTATAAGAAAAAATTTTATCTTTTTCATAAATTTGCTTCTTTTAGCAGTTAACAGTACGGTATAATAAAGCAGTGTTATAAGTTCTATGATTAAATACTACACTGTAGTGCAAAAAAATCGATCCACTAAAAATTTGACCATTTTTGATGTTTTGAATTTCCTAAACCTGTTGTCCGATTTAAGTGATTTTTTACCAAGTTATAGCCTTCTCCATTGACAATATCGATGTAATAATATTGTTGCTAGACAGTTAAACTCTCATTGTATACCGGGTGTACGAATCAAACTGTGTTTTTTTCTCAAAGTTCGCATCACCCTGTGGACTGTTCTAGCATTTATAAAATACTGAAATTAAAACCCAACTATAGCCTCAGACTTTATTAACATTTTGCCTTCCAATTTATTCGCTTATGTTGAATAATAAAAAAGTTAGGTATTTTAACAACTGGCCATGTTCGTCATCAGTACAGGGTGTTTCTAAATAAGTGCGACAAACTTTAAGCGGTAATTTTACATAAGAAAATAATGACAATTTGATTTATAATCGTATGTCCGCAAACGCTTCGTTTCCGAGATACGGGATGTTCAATTTTTTTTACAAACTGACGATTTATTTATTGCTTTAAAACCAGTTGAGATATGCAGATCAAATTCGGTTGGTTTTAAAACGTAGTTATTGCACATTTTTTGACATACAATTAAGAATTTTATATTCACCAGTACGGGTAATATTATCGGTCATAATACCCGTTTGCGCGCTACTGGTGAATATTAAATTCTTAATTGTATGTCAAAAAATGTGCAATAACTACGTCTTAAAACCCACCAAATTTAATTTGCACATCTCAACTGGTTTTAAAGCAATACGTAAATCATCAGTTTGTAAAAAAATTTAAAATCCCGTATCTCGGAAACGAAGCATTTGCGGACATATGATTATAAAGCAAATTGTCATTATTTTCTCATGTACAATAACCCCTTAAAGTTTTCCGCAAATATTTTAGAAACACCCTGTACTGATGACGAACATGGCCAATTGTTTAACCTTTAACTACCCGCGCATCAAGTTATAACATAACTACACGCGTGGCGTACTTTATACGCCACAAGAAAATACACTTAAAAACAGCGGATTTGTTTTTTTTTTTGAAAAAATACACTTATTTGTTTGTATAAACCTTATTTGGCATCAGTGAATACTTGGAGTTCCTTCTCAGTAAGCCAATTGGGATTTATAACTGGAATCATGGAATAACTGGATTCCATGCTAAATAAAATTACTAATAAATTTTTTTTTTAAAAGTGATTTTTTACAGGAGAAAAAGTATTGTTTATAAAGAAAACTATATTTTGCGCCATAATGACTAAAAAACAATTGAAATATGTATTTATATTACTACTTATATTAATATAATCGAGCCGTATATTGTCCACCACCGGAAACAACAAATAATAAACCGTAAATTACGACCTTCCCAGAACGCCGATTATACCGAAACTAAAACTAAATTGTAAAGCACATTCCAGTGATAGGTTAGAGAGGTTAACTACGTCAAAAATTAAATTTTTAAATATATTTGCAGTAGAATTTTTATATCTGGCGTACAAAGTACGCCAGCGCGTGTAGTTAAAGGTTAAGTACCTAACTTTTTTATTATCCAACATAAGCGAATGAATCGAAAGATAAAATGTTAAGAAAACCTGAGGCTATAGTTGGGTTTTAATTTCAGTATTTTATAAATGCCAGAATAGTCCACAGGGTGATGCGAACTTTGAGAAAAAAACAGTTTTATTCGTACACCCGGTATACAATGATAGTGTGACTGTCTAGCAACAATATTATTACAGAGATATTGTCAATGAATAAGGCTATAACGTGGTAAAAAGTCACTTAAATCGGACAACGGGTTTATGAAATTCGAAACCTCAAAAATGACCAAATTTTTAGTGGACCGATTTTTTTGCACCGCAGTGCATAATTAAGAAACACTATGTTTAATTGGAGTTGTTAAACAATACAGGCAAGTGTTTTTATTAGACAATGGTCATTTTATGGTAGAATGCTAGGGGCGGAGGTAAATTCCTCACCAACTATTAAAAACATATAATCCGACAGGTATTTTCCCACAAATTTAAAGGTTCCTATTAATCCGGTAGGTATTTTCCTCACCAACTCACTCAGGTAATAAAATAAAAATATAGGTTCAATTTAAGAATGTCTATTATGAAAGCATCCGAAATCTGAATAAAAGACATTAATTTCTTTACATTATAATAATAGTTTATAATATAGATATATGCAAGACGTATAAATTATTATTTAATATTTACTATAATAATACAGACACTTTACAAAATCCATTCTAGTCATTTGATTAGACTGATATCTTATTAATAAATTTACTACATTTTTCAATTTCAGTTTAACTTATTTATCTTTGATAGGTTTTGCAATAGGCAAACTTTAAATTTTAACATACGTATCTAGTACATGAGAAGATTCGCAAGCATTCGTAATACGAATAACAGAAGAATTTGCCTCTGTCCACAAATATATGGGGAATATGGCATTTTCGTCTATACAAGTTTCAACTAAATAGTCAACATATCTATCTTAAATTTCATTTCCTGGTTTGCATGACATTAAATCAAACACAAAACAATCTGATACGTCTTCTGGTTTTATATGTAAGGCCAAAAGTATGTTTGAGCCACTTGCCTCTTTCAGAATCATTTTTATATTCTGATATTAAATCAAGAGACCAAGACATTTCTATACCAAGCTTAGTGTAGGTGAAATTTACAACCACGTATTTCAGTGTTCGGACATATTTCAATGATTGCATTCCTTTTCAAAATCTTCAAAAATTTTACTAGCATTAAACTCAATTTTGAGAGCTTTAAAAATTTCTGATTTTAACAAATAAAAAATATTGTTGTAAATTTTTTTGTTTGGCAGTAAATAGTATAATAAAGAAATATAATGCACATTAATTAGCCCATGAATAATGAATAATTGCAATGTGCCATCCATATAAAAAAATTCAATGTGACTAAAAGTCTTATATTTGTTTCACAACTAAATACAATTATCCTACTTTTGACACAGTTTATAAAGAGAAAATTTTTCCTCTTGGTTGTTTTTTGAGCACACCCCGTCACAAATTTTTGAACCTCATCAATATTGGAAGGAAGTCGACCAGTCATCATTTTTCGTCGATAATTATATATTTTTTCTTATGTAACTGACAACAATCGTAGTATGTCTGGATCCCGCGTATGAAAAAAAAATTGATTAATATCAAGCTGAAAATGTGTTAATAGCTTCAAGGTTTCTAGTCGGACAAACTTTGATATATGGGAACACTGGAGCAGGGGAAGTTTTAATTGCGGAACAGGTTAAAAATTTGGAACGGTCAGACCACGAAAACGGCACATGTATATTCTCCGACAGAACAGACTTAAACTCTCCGAACAGAGATTAAACTCTCATGCAAAAATCAGACTGCTATTTATAACCAAATGGGCGTTTTGATGAGTGGAACATGTAGAATATGTCAAATGACAGGAATTATGACAGGTGATAAATAGCAGTCTGATTTTTGCATGAGTTTAATCTCTGTTCGGAGAGTTTAAGTCTATTCTGTCGGACGAAATAAATGTGCCGTTTTCGTGGTCTGACCGTTCCAAATTTTTAACCTGTTCCACAATTAAAACAGCCCCTGTTCCACAATTAAAACAGCCCCTGTTCCAGTGTTCCCATATATCAAAGTTTGTCCGACTAGACACCCTTAATCTATTAACAAATTTTCAGCTTGCTATTAATCAACTTTTTTTTTCATACGCGGGATCCAGACCTCTAGTAACTGTTTCAGACAAATTAGCTGCAAGCGCTTGGCGTATAATTTTTGCTTGTTCTTCAATTCTCTTCGGCTTTACGTTTACAATAGTTAGAAACAATTTTTCGATATAACTTCTGACAATCTGGTTCATGATTATTTTGTCGGCTACTTCTAGATATTGTAAAAGTTTACACCAATAGTAAAAAATTTCGCACTACAAGTAGTTTTATCCTACAGAACACTTCTTCACTTCTTAAAATTTTCACTTTATAAAAAATAAAAATTTCAAATACCAATACCGCGTAAGGTTTACCGCGATCACTTTCTATTAAACATGCCATTTTTGTCAAAATTCCAATTGTGATTGTGACTAAAAATAAAATATTATAATTAATTAATTAATTATGATAATTATAGGTACCTACTGTAATTTAATAGTAGATAAATAATTCAGTTGAATGCCTTTTAGTAAAATCTAGCTGAAAGAACTGAAATAACCATTTTGATCTTGGTGAGGAAAATACCTGTGGGATTATGATATACCCTTATAAACGCAGGTAAAAGATTATTTTGGTGAGGAAATTACACCCGCCGAATGCTAGCTAACTGGGTTTGTTAAAGTAAATCGTTTTATATATTTAACTAATAAATTTTTGGTACACCGTATTATTATCGCTGATGTTCACATTATTTACTAAAATACTTCATCAAATAATCTTCTATATTGACCATACTCTGTCACACAAACCATAAAGTGCAGCTAAGCCATAAAAGTGACTGGAATCTTCATACGATAAGTAATCCTGTTCTCCAAGCTACAAGTCATTGTGCAAGATTCTATTAACCAGGATTTTTCTTTTTAAATTGTTCTTTACTTCGAGAGTTTCATCCATTTTAGATCCACTTTGGATTCGCTAAAGAACAGTTATCCCTAGAAAGGAAATACTCACAACAATCGCAGAAATAGTCTCTTTCCCGATGTTAAATGCAAGAAAATAAAACGTTTTTATTTTCGTTTTAAACTTCTGTTATTTGGTCCGCGTTTCTTTTAAATCAAGTAAAATGTTTTTAAATTAGACGTAGTTTTCCAAACTTCGACTTGATGGAAGTCAATGAACTAAATATATATTCACATAAGCTATGCAGAAGATGTTATATTAATTGACAGTGATTGTTTTCAGCAACATAAAGATGGCTATTTATTTTAGTTTTTGAAGAGTTTTGGATAACAGTTACTTGTATAATCGCGTAAATTATTAATCGCGTAATTTGATGGTGGTTAGTATCTCTCGGTTCTTCCCAATTCTTGTAAGGATTTCCTCATTTGTGACCCGGTCAGTCCACGGGATTTTAAGGATATTTAAATTTAGAATAAGTATATATTTATATGCATAATCAAGAAGAGATTTTGGCGAGTAAATAGTAAATTAATGTAGAATGATATCGGCATAGCTCAGAATAAAATAGATGTACATGAAAATGAAAAAGGCAACCGTAGATACGCATTATTTCTGACTATTGGTCTTCATCAGAACCGTGTAGCCAAGTTTGAAAAAGTAAAGTAAATCAATAAAAAGCTCAACACAACAAGCGACAAGTTTTGAAAAATTTTTGCGTAAATTATTATTTTACTTTGTCTGGAAGAAGCACTGTAACGACAAAATTCACCCTGTAGGAATAATGTAAATATAATTGACAAGATGTTGGTATGTCATGGAAGGGGATGATAATGTGTTACAAAATTTGAAGAACAAGTCCTCGGTTGCTCAGTACGGAAGAGATATGGGAAGAGTCTTAACGGGGTTTTACTGATAATCTCTTATTATCTAAGAAATAGAAAAAAGTAAAAAATAGATAATAAAATAAAAAGAAATGAAATATTGGGCGCCACTGGTTTCCTTATGGGAACGAAACATATACAAAAATAGAAACATTAAAAGAAGATAGCTCAAATCTGCTCAAACCAAAAATTAACAAAACATATTCAATACAAAATCATATACTTTTAAATGAAAGGAAATCAGTGTAACTTAGGTTATTTTTTACTTATCCAAATCTTTTTACTTAAGAAACAAGAGAAAGGGAACAAGGCAATAATAAAATAATATTTTGCAGTGAACAGACAAAATTTATTGAATTAAAATAAAATTGAAAAGAACTGTGATCTTTTACGGATTTACAAAAATAAGAGGTCAAGTTTACCAAGAAAAAATAAAGAGTTTACAAAAAAATACCTTAACTGCATTCTCGGTCACACTCCCCTCAGCCTTTTTCCCACCAAAAGTGTTAATTCAGCTTGTCTATAACCGAGGCCTGTTCTCAGGATAACCTCAAGGTTTTCTTCTCAGACAAGTCAGCAAAAATACATTTGGACTTGTTGATCAACTCGGGACTCTTATCTCTGCAAAAGAATGAACAAAATAAACAAACCAGCTCAAAATAACATATTTCGGTAGCCAGAAACCACTTTTCGAAGAATTTATAGCTAAAGATCCCTTTTGTCGGTTCAAAATAATATAAACACTTTGAGAAATAAAAATTATCTATTCACGAGAAACAAGCATTTCTGCCGATAATTGATCCAATATCGTGAGAAACGAAAGAGACTAAATATTTCCACGCAATACACAGTACACTCTCTAAAGCGATAGAGTTGTGAGAATTCAACAATGTTTCTCCGAAACACAAACATGATTTTAACGAATTTAGAATACAGGGTGAAGCGAAAATGATAATGATTTTCGTACCGTTACAGCACAATACAAGATCTGGTGTTTATTGGGACCGTGCAAGTTCGGCAAAGCGACCTCTATTATTCTACGCTCTGTACTTTTATTCGCACTTTTAATTATATTGGCCAATTATATTAGTCCTGGTTGCTGGATAATTGTCAAGGCCATAGTCCAAAAAAAAATAATAAGAAGAAAAAATAAGATGCAGGTTATGTTATGCAAACGTAAACAATTGTATGTAGTAAATAAAATTAGTTATTAAAATGCAGTACTGCAAGCAAAATACAATTAATTAAATTTACCTTTATATAATAATTGCATATCATATCAATATTGTGGAGCAATATATAATTTTTCTGCTTCAATGACACAAGGTATGAAATATACGTCAATTTGACAATTTCAATTGACAATATGAATTATTTAAGATAGTTGCAATATTTCTCCGCGACTCGCGCACGGTCGTTTCTCGTTTCCCTTCCAAGCACTTGCACACCGCGAATAGAGAATGTGTTTGTACAGAAACAACAAATAATTTGTTGAACAAAGGAAAAAGACATTTAGAGTCCAAGAATTGGGCTTTAATATTTAATTTATAATAAAATATGTGTGTTAGAGATGGTTCGTAATAAAATACAACCAACCTGTATCAATATTAAAACTGATATAAAAGATCTCTTCATTGCTTATCGTATTGTAATTAATTAGTTAACGATTATCCATTAGAACACTTACTGTACTTGCTTACTCTAAGCAATTTCAATTACTTAAGGTGTTACACCAGTTTCGATAAAAATAAAAACTTTGATCACATAATTGCTTTCGCCAAAGAATAATTCACAAAATAATAGTCCGGGATCCCAGGCCGATTTTTACCATGTATTACTAACAAGCTAATTTTTTATTAGTAGCTTCATTTTGACGAACTTTTGTCTGTACAACAATTTTTGTTTTTGGTAGCTAACCGAGATAGCAGGGGTGAAATATGTTGACTTGACGATTCTCAAAAATTTAATACTAACTGGACTTTTTTGTTAATTCTGAAGATAATTATCTCAATTAACCGAAAAAATATTTGTCCTACAAAATGCAAGGTCTTATCAAAAAGTCCTCTCTTTTCAACATGTATCATTAACGAGGTTATGAAAAATAATTACTAACCATCTGATTTTTTCTGTTGATTAGTTAATATTTATATAGGGTGTCCGGAAACTCTACCGACAAACGAAGACAGGAGATTCCTCAAATAATTTTAAGACAATTTAACCAAATTCACCTCGTCCGAAAATGCTTCCTAAGGGAGCTAGAGCTCTTTGAAGATGGCGTCTTGTAATCAGTTTTTCTTAAATACCTCCAGAACGCTTCTAGTTAAAAAAAAAAACGAAAAATGGTACACATGTTTATTTTCCAGAAGTAAATCGATTCCATCCATTGTGAATTTCTAGTACCAGTCATAGGGGTCCGTTTTGGGTAGGGCACGGTTATTTTATCGCATAGCATTTTTGTCTTTAACTTTTAGCAAGTTTTTATACTGGATTGTTAGATTGTGAGGTATTCTAGTACTAAAAGGTACTCTTGCTTTAAGTCAGTAAGACACACCGTTTTCTAGAAAAATCGATTTGAAAATTTTTCGTTTCCCGAATTTGAAACAAAAATTAAAAAATTATTTAAAAAAAACTGTGTATTTACCAACTTAAAGCAAAAGTAAGTTTTAGTACGAGAATACCTCATAATTTAATAATCTATTGTCAAAAATTCTTAAAAATCAAAGATAAAAAGGTTATACGATAAAATAACCGTTGACCTACCCAAAACGGACGCATATGACCGGTATTCGAAATTCGCAATTAATGAAATCGATTCATCTCGGAAATGTAAAAAAAACGTACCAGTTTTCGTTTTCCTAAATAGTTTTTTTTTTAATTTTTTTGATATTCAAAAAAAGAAAAATTTTAAAATCAATTTTTCTGGAAAACGGTGTATTCTATTGACTTAAAGTAAGAGTACCTTTTAGTACTATAATACTTTACATTTTATTAATCCAGACGAAAAAATGCTGGAAAATTAAAAACAAAAAAGTTATGCGATAATATAACTGTTGCCCTACCCAAAACGGACGCCTATGACGGGTACTAGAAATTTGCAATGGATGAAATCGATTTATTTCTGGAAGGTAAATATGTGTACCAATTTTAGTTTTTCTAAATAGAAGGGTTCTGGAGATATTTAAAAAAAACTAATTACCAGACGCCATCTTCAAAAAAATAGCTCTAGCTAGGAAGCATTTTCGGACTACATAGATGAATTGGATTAAATTGTCTAGAAATTATCTTAGGAATCTACTGTATTCGTTTGTCGGTAGAGTTTCTGTACACCCTGTATAAGTCAACACCCACATTGTTCTACCAATTGCGTGGTACGTTATTCTGGTCCTACATTCAAAAGTTGTAGTAAAAATACCTTATGTAAAAATAATTACTATCAAGCTGAATCTTCGTGAATAGCTTCGTTTCGATGAGACGTCCAACAATTTCCTGTGCGATGATTTTTGTTTGTGGTAGCGAACAGGGGTAGCAGGGATAAAATATGTTAATTTGACGATTCTCAAAAGTTTATTACTAACTGTTATTTTTTGTTAATTCTTAACATAATTGCTTTAATTATCCGAAAAAGTGTTATTGTCCTACAAAAAGCAAGGTTTTGTCAAAGAGTCCCCCTTTTCAACATGTATCATGAACGGGGTCATGAAATATAATTACTAACCACTTGATTTTTTTTTGTTTAAATATACCACATATTTGAAATTCATAAAATTAAAAATTATTTTATTTTCTGCTATTAGAGCTGAGTTACACTGGTACAAGTACACATGCGTACAGAGTTGTTTACAGTGTGTTGGCAACGAATATAGACGAATAGGTCTTTTCATCACATTTTTGTGCGGATTCTGGTGATTCGTGCGAATTCTTGTCTGACTAGCGATACGATAAAAAAATACAATAACCTATCACATGATACATTGGTTCTACACTTACTAATAAAAAAAAAGTCTTGTGGTTTTAACAACTTTTGAACGTAGGACCAGGACAACGTACCACACAATTTTTAGGACAATGTGGGTGTTAAATTATATAAATATTAACAAAAAAACAAAAAAAACAAAAAAGAATGTGTGTGTACTTTGTATGCACGTAAAAAGTTATACTTCTATTGTATAACTTCAACGAAATAAATATGCTAAATAGTTTATTTGTATTTTATTGGATCGTCGACCACGATGGCAGGCGGTTCGAGCAGTGAACCTCCTGACAAATGTAAATTTTGTGCTAAATTTACTTCAACAAGTGACATTAAATGTTTGGGTAATACCTGTGATGTTGTTGTGCACGTCAAGTGTTTTGATGCAATTTCGAAAGTTGTATTTGTCGATAAAAACTCGTTCTATTGTCGTAATTGTTCTGTTAATAAAGGACATGGTTCTGCTCAAATGTGTGATAAGTTATCATGTGAAAAAGTTGTGTTGGAGAAGGAGATTGAATGTCTGTCACGAGAAAGGGAAGTTTTAAATAAGTACGTTTCTGAATTGGAATACACAAATAATCTGCTTAAATCAAAAACGCCGGTAAGTAACGATTTTCAAGTACAACCTTCTAATTCTACCAGTTCATTTTTGCCAATTAGTGATAGGCCAGCAAAAAGTTACTCGGGTGCCTTGAAAATAAACAAAACTGGATGTGATTCTGTTTTGCTTGTAAGGTCAACGAACCAAAATATTACTAACGTACAGGTAGATAGCGATATTAAATCGAAAATTAACCTTTCTTCTACAAAAGCTACTGTCGATAGTACTAAGTTGGTAAAAAATGGAGTTTTGATTAACTGTAGCAACGCAACATCTTTAGAAAAATTAAAAGAGTGCCTTACCAAACAATTAGGAAATACTTATTCTGTTACTGAACCAAAGAAGTTAAATCCGAGATTAATGATTCGTGGCGTAAATGCAGCCTCTCTGGAAACAACAAGTTTTTTGCAAGACCTTATTACTTTAAATGATCTCAACGTAAATGAAGATGATATAAAAATAGTAACAAAAGTTAAGTTTAAGGAGCGTTTCAACGTCGTGTTGGAGGTTTCACCAGCTTTATACAAAGCGGTAATAGAAAGAGGTTTTCTGTATATAGGCTGGCTCAAATGTTATGTTAGTGAACACGTCAATATTGTAAAATGTTTTCAATGTTGTAAAGCCGGTCACCAGAAAAAAAATTGTCTTAGTAATTTAGTATGCCCGAAATGTTCTGAGTCTCATGAAATGAAAGATTGTACCAGTCAGACTATGTGTTGTAATAATTGTAAAACGTTAAACTTAAGATACAAACTTAATTTAGATAAAGCTCATGTTGCAAACAGTTCAGTTTGTGGTTATTTACTGGGTAAAATTGAGCAACTTAAAACTAGAATTCAGTATGTCTAACAAAAAGCTAAAATTAGCTCATTTTAATATACGTTCTTTGTTTCCAAAATTTAACGTTTTCCTTGATCTAGTAAATGATCACAACTTTGATATTGTTTGCCTGTCCGAAACTTGGTTGACTTCGGATATCTCAGATCAGAGTGTATACATTCCGGGTCTTAAAATAATTCGTAAAGACCGTGGTTCAAGAGGTGGTGGAATCGCTGTTTATGTACGTGATTCAATAATTTCAAAGTCTGAACTTGCTGACCTTCCTTGTCCATTAGGTATCGAACAAATGTGGATTTCTGTGAAAATACAGAAAACAACATTGTTAGTCGGTGTTATATATAGAACTGAGGCGTGCAGGATGCTAAATTTTATACAGTATTGTGATGATACCCTTTCTCACATAGTACCTCAATTTAATAATATTATTTTAACTGGTGATATCAATGTTGATCAGCTAGTATATAATCAAATAAATTATTGTTTTCAGTCTTATAATTTTGTTCAATTAGTAGCGGAACTTACGCGCATAACTAACAGTTCACAAACATTGCTCGATATTATTTATACAAATAAAAGTGAACTCATTAGACATTCAGGCGTTTTAGATCATGAACTATCTGACCATAGAGCAGTGTACTGTGAATTTGATTTAGATATTAATTACAAAACAAACTTTTTAAAGATATATAGAAATTAAAAAATTTTTTCAATATCTTGTTTTAACGCAGATCTGGAAAAAATGTCATGGGATAATATATTGTACAAAAATTTTATAGAAAATTCCACACCTGTAATTTTGAACCAATCAAAATACGTTATTTTGACAGATCACCATGGCAACGGAGGTATTTTATCGGAAATTTTTTGCTCGTGGGGTATCCAACAGTGAATTATAGTGGAAATTTTTTGACGTTTACAATAACAGAACATTTTTGACAGACTGGTTTTTATTTGTTTACATAATTTAGTTTTGATTCATTTTCTATCACTTGTAGTTACTCAAAACTTATGTAAAATTGAAGAATATACTATTTTCTATCTTGAAATGGTATTCCCATGCAACTACAATGAGTAGAAATTACGAATTTGAAAGCCTAAATAATTGCTGACAAAGCTATGGCGCGCTATTAATCTGTTCATGCAGCTTTGGATTTTCAAATGCAAATTTGGTGTGGAATTTTCTTACCGAATACCACGCGAAGTCAAATTAATATCCGGAAATTTTTTTTTGATCATGAATATTTTTAGAAAATTTCCGGAAATAATTTGACCTCTAGTGGTATTACTATTGATAATAAAATTCAAATTTTCAATGACATGTTAGTTTCGCTGTTTGACAAACATGCTCCCTATGATGAATCAAGAATTACAAAACCACCTGCTCCGTGGCTAACACCCACAATACAGAATATGATGAAAACTCGTAATGCTGCTTTAGCCAAATATAAGAAAACTAGAAACGTCTTAGACAATAGTTACTATAAAGACCTTCGAAACGCGGTTACTAACGCAGTCCGTCTGGAGAAGAGTGGTTATTTAAATTATAGGTCTGCTTCTTCGAATAAAAAAGATATTTGGAAAACGATGAGGTTATTCAAAATTATAAATAAACCAGTTATAGAGATCCCTCAGGAGCTTAAAGACCCTATCTCTATAAATAATTATTTTACATCTGTTTTTAGCCCTGTAAATTGTTGTCCTGAGACAACCCAATGGTATCAGTCAAATATTTTCAACCCAGATATTATTTTCTCGTTTAAAATGGCCACTATTGATGAAATTAAATCACTAATATTAGGGTTAAAATCGGACGCTGTTGGATGTGATAATATTTCTGCAAAATTGCTACAACTCTCCCTTTCCATTACTGCTCCTTATATTACGCACATTATAAATTGTTGTTTGGAGGTAGGATATTTTCCGGACATTTGGAAATACGCTTTGGTAAAACCACTACCCAAATCAAATAAACCTGAATCACTTAATGATCTTCGCCCAATAAGCATTCTACCGGGACTGTCAAAAATTTTAGAAAAGGTTATTTATAAACAGATATACGATTATATTTTTAAAAATAATGTAGTTACGTGTATACAATCAGGCTTTAGAAAAGAGTTTAGTACAACGACCCTGCTTCTTGACTTAACAGATAATATACTTCGATCATTTGATGAAGGAAAAGCAACCTCAGTCATCTTGCTTGATTTTTCTAAAGCCTTTGACACTATTGATCACGCTCTTCTGTGTGCTAAATTGAAATATTTTGGATTTGATGATACCTCCTTACAGTTTTTCAAATTTTATTTGGTAAATCGTTATCAAAAGGTCATAATCGATAATAATTCATCAGAATTTGCATCTGTCACTTCAGGGGTGCCACAAGGTTCGGTTCTTGGTCCTCTTCTTTTTTCAATATATATTTCCGACCTGTATAAATCTTTAAATAATTTGAAGTTGCACTCTTTTGCAGACGACACACAACTTTATTTCTCTTTTGAACCTAACTCTGTTAATCAAGCGTCACAAAAAATAAATCAGGATTTGGAATCTATTTGTACTTATTCCACTAGACATAATCTTAAACTAAATGCAAAAAATGTAACTCTTTGTTATATTGTTCAAAAAATTATAAAGCCACTCTTCAGGATAACTGAAAACTAATTATAAAAAATGAACCTCTAAAACATGTTAATAGTTGCAGGAACTTAGGAGTCATATATGACTGTACGCTACGATTTCAAGAGCATGTCACCCTTTTAGTAAAAAAGTGCTATTTAGTTATGCGTCAACTGTATAGAGGTAAAGGTATTTTAAACTTTAAATTGCGTAGGTTACTTTGTGAAACTATGGTAATGTCAATTCTTAATTATGGGCTCTTGGTATTTTATCCTTGCTTAGATCAAGTTACGAAATTAAGGTTGCAAAAAATTCAAAATAATTGTTGCAGATTTTTCTTTGGCATAAGAAAATACGATCGTGTATCATGTAAAATAAAAGAACTTCAATGGTTAACCATAGATAATTTATACAAATATCACCTCGCCTCTTTGATATATCGAATTATTTCGTCGTCAAATCCTATCTATTTAAGGAATAAATTAGTATTTCGTGGAGAGGCTCATAATCTGGATCTGAGATATCCTCATAGTCTTATGCTGCCAAGATATAGACTAGCTATTTTCCAGAGATCGTTTACTTACAATGCTGTTTTGGTGTTTAATAGTTTAATAATAAATTTAAGAGGTAAATCTCTTGAATTCATGAAGCAGCATTGTAAGAAATTTTTACTACAATCGCAGTAACGTTATTATTATTATATAGTATAGTGTTGTCGTTATTGTTACCATTATTTTTGTTTTTATTTATCATTCTTATCATTTATCACATAACATCACAAATTATTTTCTTTATATTATATTTTCTCGTAGCCACATGACTATTTCCATCATTTCAGTATTATATTATTATTTTTATGTCGAATTATAAATTACTTTACATTCTAATTATTTCAAACTAACATTGTAAACTTGAGGTTAAGTGGAGTAGCTCTAGCTAGACTTCGCCTCATGTATCTCATGTTTGTAAATTTTTACAGACTAAATAAAGGCAATTTATTATTATTATTTATTATTATTTAAATATTAAGCTAACTCTAATACTCACCTACCACTTTCAAAAAATTTTTATTAAAACAATACCAAAAATAAAAAAAGAATATGAATCATCCGGGATTTGAACCTGGGACCTCTTGATCTCTGGTCCAATGCTCTACCAACGAAGCTATCATCGCTCTGTGTACGTGACATCTCGGACAAAATTACAAATCACGGTGACAAATAGATCAAGTGAAGTATAAAAATGTTATAATAGATACATACTTTATTATCTTACTCCCGAGGAAGACAAATCCAAAGACACAAAAATTATAATAAATAATATATTTACTAAAAACACTAATATACTCTTTAAATGACTTATTTGTGCTGATACATACATAACTTGGAAGATTAGCAACGAACTACATACTGTCTGTATGCGCATGCGCCCAGAAAAATAAAAATTCACTCTTAATCGCGCCTAAAGAAGTATAACTTCAAAAATCACGAGGTTAGTAAACATTTTTCATGATCCCGTTAATGATCCATGTTGGAAAGTGGGGACTCTTTGATAAAACCTTGCATTTTGTAGGACAAATATTTTTCGGCTAATTTAGATAATTATCTTGAAAATTAACAAAAAAAAAATCAGTTAGTATTTTTTTGAAAAACTCAAATCAACATATTTCATCCCTGCTACTCTTGTTAGCTACCTGCCACAAACGGAAATTGTTGTAAAGAAAAAAGTGGACGTGGGCAAGGGATACTGGACTATAATGAAAACTCTATAAGACTCTTATAAGGTAATGCCCACACCGACTCTCTAATAGGCATCTAAAATTAAAAACTCGAAGAGACAAAGAAACAAATAATAATAAATTATAAACCGAAAGGACGGAGAAATGTGGAACGCTGCTTCAAAAGTTGAAGTGAATGTATTCCTTTCTGTAAATATTATCTAACTTAAGTGTCTAAAAATGTGCACAAAATTTACACCACGAGCAAATAAGAATTACAGCTGACAGGTGTAGACTTCTAATCTCACCGAGTTCGTTTCCAATATTTATTTATCGACTGGTAAGGGCTTCAGTTAATTATATATATCGGGTGTTCTACAGCATTCGCCGTTTCCCGCATCCTATTCGCCATGCTTTTCGGTCACGAATATCTTCCTCGTTGAGTTGTCTACTGTTCATTGCTTTCTCTACATCTTGTATCCATGTTCTCTTCGGTCTGCCTCTTTTTCTTCTCTCGGGTGGTACATACTGGATCATTTTCTTGGGCCATCTTGTTGGTCCCATTCTCTGGACATGCCCGTACCATATTAATCTTTTTTGTTCTATTCTGTCTATAATATCCTTTTCTACTTCCATTCTTTCTTTTATTTCTTCGTTTGGGATATGCTGCAGTTTAGATATTCTGCAGCTTCTTCTAAGCGCGTCCATTTCTAAAGCTTGAAGTCTTTTATTTTGTCGGTCTTTTACTTCCCACACTTCCGAGTTGTACAGGACAATTCCTTCCACGATAGTTTGGTAGATTTTTTTCTTTGTCTGATTTTGCAGTCCTGTACTCCACCAAATGCCATTTAGCTGTTTTATAGCTTTTCTTCCTTGGCTTATTCGATATTCTATATCTTGATCGCATGTGGAGTTTTTGTCAAAAATTGAACCTAGATATTTAAATTCATCACATCCTTTTATGTATTCCCCTTCTAATTCTAAGTCTTCAGTATCACCTCCGACTACAAGGTATTCAGTTAATTAAATAGAGCAATTAGTGGCGTTGGAGAAGAGAGTGGTCAAGTGTGAATTCGCCAAATTCATTTCGCATGCAAACGGGTTCGTCACACCGAACGAGAAACTTAATGGATAATGGGAAAGGGAGCGAGACAATGGAATCACTCCAGAGAATTTCGATATACACGGCCGTCGGCACTAATCGCATCTAATATTGATGCAATAAGTTGATTGGATAATGGCGCTAGAAAGTTTAAGAGTTAATTTAAATGGGCGCAGGTATTGTAAGACAAAAGTTTGATAAGAGTTTGATTACACAATGACATAGCAAAAGTCAGTTGCTACATAAAACATAAAATTAGTTTAAGAGGCTACAGTAGCGAGCAACAGGTAGCAGCAAACGCGTTCCAATATTGCGGCTCTAATTTTGAATATTTTGTCGAGATATTTGGCACACATATTCGTAATATAATAAAGAATGGCGGTACAGAGCCCAATTTTAGAAATATATTAGTACGTGGAAATTACTCTATAACTAAATAAAATATTGAAAAAAGGAGCCTGTACCGCCATTAAGAAGAAAAAAATAATAAACTTTCTTCAAATAAACTTTTTTATCTCATGCCTAGATTTTGTGTAATCTTGGAACTACTAAAATTTTTTATTTCTAACAAGAAATCGAACATATTATAACTAAATAACTAATTAGGCAACATAGAGAAATTATCAGTGTCATTTTGACAAACCTGCGTCAGATTTTCTCTAATTTGTTCTGTCATCTTTATTGATATCAGTCCAGTGCAGTAGTGTGTTAATTTAAGAATTCGTTATAGTTGTTTCATAGGAAAATAGTGTTTATTGATAGTTATTTATTATATTTTTGTTGTTGTTGTATAAGTTGTTGGCCTGTTTGAAATAATAGATTGTTGTTAATTGTGTTTTAGTTGAGTTCTATGTAGGTAGGTAAGTATATTTTACGTAAAAACATTTCGAATTCTAATGCGAGTATAAAGATTTAGGAGGATATTTTATTTTTAACATATTATCAATAGTTTAACGAAATGGGAAAAGTTAATCAAACGACAAATAAAGCGAATAATTCCAAGAAAAAGTCCATTAAAAGCTGTGCCAAATTTATGAGAACATCGAAATTGGAGCCACCACAAATTTTAACAATGTAAGTACCTATGAGAAGTAATCTACTGTTGTCATACATAAAAAAAGTGTGAAAAGTTGTTTCCCATGAAAATGAAATTCGTAATAAATCTATGTTTAGGTACAGAAATCCTGACTACAGTACAAATGCCAATTTTTTTTAGGTAGATATTCATAGTCCTGTCGCCAAGGGGGTACAACGGCCTCCTTTATTCAGATGGTCTTACCCAAGATTTTTTTATGTATCTTGACCCGTAGAACACGAATTTGTTGGGTAACAGTTGATCCGGATGTCGATAAGATTGTTATAAACAAAGAACTTGAGGAATTACATAACAGCGATTTCTCGCAAAACAAAACATTTTTTTGTATTTTTTGGGTCATTCTAAGCAAAAACTGTTCTGACAAGTTTTTTCGTAGGATGCATAGTTTTCGAGATAAACGCGGTTGAACTTAAAATCGAAAAATTGCAATTTTTGAACCCGAAAAAATTTATTTTTGCTAAAGGTGATACAGTAGCGATCAACAGGTAGCAAAAACGCGTTCCAAGATTGCGGCTGTAATTTTGAATATTTTTTCGAGATATTCGGCACACGTATTCGTAATAAAACAAAGAATGGCGGTACAGGGCCCAATTTGAAAAATATATTAATATGTGGAAATTACTCTGTAATTAAATACAATATTAAAAAAAAGAGCCTGTACCGCCATTAAGAAGAACAAAAAAATACAATTTCTTCAAATAAACTTTTTTATCCGATGCCTAGATTTTGTGTAATTTTGGAACTACTAAAATTTTTTATTTCATTAGTAGTTCCAAAATGACACAAAATCTAGGCATCGGATAAAAAAATTGAAGAAAGTGTATTTTTATAAAAAGTGCAGGAGCTAACAATGCCGAGGAAGATCTATCAGGCTGCATCTCACTTCCCGCCTGTCCAGCACGGTAAAATTCCAACAAAGCTTAGTTCCGAATACTAAGATTACGAGTAGAATTAATCAAAATAATAAATAATCATTCCATGAAGTACGACTTAACCTGGTAGATTTCCCTCGGCCTTCTTAGCTCCGGCAATTCGTTGGTTTGCAGATTTTAGAAGCCACAAGCCACGATTGGTTTAACCAGAAGACTAGTTCTAAGTTTTATTTTATTTTTGATATTGTTAATATTAGAAGTAAAACTTTCGTTCGTCTTTAGCAGATACCGCCACGGCATTCATGCCATCATTTCGTTGTGAACCGATAACGGTAGCCCGAATTTTAGTAGTTCAAAGAGAATGAAATATGCACCTCTGATGGGACCCTAAGAAGGGTTAAAGGGTGTTCTAGAGTGCCTTTGGCGCTCTATGAACTAAATAAAATAAGACTGCTCTCGTTTCGCTTCACAATGAAATTATTATTTATTATTATTTTTTCGTACAAATACCTATGTTAACATAAACTTTTCAACCATTTGGGTTTATTTTTATAAATATTTATTTACTAATAACAAAATTGTTTTCGGTTACTTCCATTTAGCGCGCCTATGAGTTAAATTGTCAATAATATTAATCTTACATAATGTCAAAGATTACCAATGTTGCCAAAGTTTATGATACTATCTCCCGAAGTTATATTTTATTGCTACCTGTTGATCGCTACTGTTTACTCTTAATATGTTATTAAACAAATATTATTATTATAATAATTATTTATGATACAAGTGATAAAAGTACATGTTTAAGGCACGCATGTGAAAGTTTGCAGAATGAGCGAAGCGAATTGTGCAATTCACATGAGTGCCTTAAAAATGTACTTTTTAACACGTATATCATACAATATTTTTTCTACAAACGTCTTATATATCAACAATTATAATTTATTCATTCTCAATTACAGGAAAATATCTACAAAAACTTTTACTTGAACTTGACTGACATTCCATTTTTATATTTTTCTTGACATTACATCAAAACTGGCTATACTGTCAATTCGTAAATCGTAAAAACTATAGAATAACATCTTACTTTTATTGTTGTATATTCTAACAAATTTTAATAGTCTTTTTTTCTACAAACGTGTTAAAAATGCAATATTACAGTTTAAATTAAATTTTAAAAAACCTTTTAAACCACCTTTTTCAAATTCGCTCAAGTTGTACTATTAATATTAACGTTAATTAAAGAAATATAAATATTTTGACGTTTCACAATTTGACAATTCACTTTTAACTGCAGTGCCTTAGAAATTTTAAAGCAGTAGTGCTTTAAAGTAACATTTTTAACGCTCCTATGGAGTGCCAAAAATTGCATTTTTAACACGGTTGTAGAAAAGAGTTATTTATAATATAAGTGTTAAAAATACAATTTTAAGGCACGCATGTGAGGTACTCATTCACATGAGTGCCTTAAAAATGTAATTTTAACACGTATATCATACAATATTTTTCCTACAAACGTCTTATATATCAACAATTATAATTTATTCCTTCTCATTACAGGACAATACCTACAAAAACTTTTACTTGAATTTGACTGACATTCCATTTTTATATTTTTCTTGACATTACATCAAAACTGCCTTATACTGCCTTATACGTAAATCATAACAACTATAGAATAACATCTACTTTTATTGTTGTATATTCTAAAAAATTTTAATGGTTTTTTTCTACAAACGTGTTGAAAATGCAATAATACAGTTTAAATTAAATTTTAAAAAACCTAAAAAAACTTTTTCAAATTGCCAAGTTCTACTGTTAATATTAATGTTAATAAATGAAATATAAAAAATATTTTGACGTTTGTTTTCAAAATTTGACATTTCAGTTTTAACTGGCCTGAAAATTTTTAAAGCACTAGTGCTTTAAAGTAACATTTTTAACACTCCTATGGAGTGCTAAAAGTTGAATTTTCAACACGTTTGTAAAAAAAGCAATTAAATATAATGAACACGCTTATAAATGACCTTAAAACTAACAATTCTAACGCTATTTTATTTCAAGAACTTGAAGATAATCCGAGAACTTTTCAATGCAACAATTTTGTGGACTTCCAAAAATTTTATTAATAAAATTATTATCCCAATAAACCTGTATTTAGTTTTGCCAATACACCATTAACTTCACTAGCAAAATTTATTGATACCCTTCTCTAATATCTAATTAATTACTCTTCCAAATATACTGTCACCACCACTTTAAATTTGATATCCAAAATTTTTTTGACTGCTCTTCCAAACAACTTAACTATGGCCTCTTTCGATTTAAACCGGCATCCGACAGGTGAATTTTGTGCCAATAACAGACAGGTGCGATGTTACAAGCCCCAGCAACTAAAAAAGTTAAAGAATCTCAAAAAATATCTTTACATTTAGTTGTCTGTGATATTGAACATCAACATCTTGAACCTGATCAGGATAGTCACTATTTACCCTAATATTCTCTATTTCTTCACGTACTTCCGAATCACTCTTGTCAATACATTCGTCACTGTCTGGTGTTAATCCCATAAGTCCTTAAGGCTTGCTTGTCTCGTTCGTAATTCATTTTAGCTTAAACTAATAAAAAATATGTTAAAATCAGTAATAAGTATTATTCGCTTACCTATACTTACTTATTTATAGGAGTAAAATAAATAAAAACAATTCTTCAGAAGGTACAAAATTCAACACATGGGGTGTGACCACTTTACTGTAAAGAGAGGACTAAAAACTATGTGTCATTGCATAGATGAATATACAATAGAAAGTTATCTAGCCGCTAGTTCCACTCCATGCAAAATTTCTTTATGTTTTAGGCGCTTCAGTATTGTTGGGGTGTACTACACCCCACCTATCGGATGCTGGATTAAGAAACCTTTTTACTAATGTTCCCAAGACATCACCCCAATCATCAATAACCTTATACTTGCAAAAACCATTGATTTCAGTAAATGTTTACAAATTACTACTCTACTTCAACTTTGCCTTTTACAAGATTCCTTCATTTTTAATAGTAAAACTTATAAACAACCAGAAGGTTTCGCAATGGGAAATCCATTATGTTCCCTGCTTGCGGATCTTTTTCTCGATTGCTTGAAAATACTTTTGGCCATTTACAACTACAAATAATCTTATGGTACAGATATGGGGGTTATATTTTTTTAGTCTTTATAGAAGGTCCACCTTCAGAACCACACAATATTTTTCTCTAATTAATAATTTACAATGGCAATTAAGTATACCTTAGAGTTAGAAAACAACAACTATCAGCTTTTTGGACTTTACCAATAAAAAGAGGTCCCCCTTTTTCTTCTCAGTCTACATTAGAATTTTAAGTTTTGAGAAAACTTATCCAAACTAATTATATGATATTTACCTATACCATCTAATCATCTAAACATCCATCCTGGGATATAGGCCTCCTCTTCCTTCTTCCATGCCTCTCTATATTGGGCAATTTTCATCCATTTTGACCCAGTGTGTTTCTTAATGTCATCTGACCATCGCATCTGTGGCCTTCCCCTTTTTCGTTTGTGATTCCACGGTCTAAAACGTATAATCATCTTAGTCCATCTTTCATCCTTCTGCCGTAGGGTGAGCCAGCGAACTTCCATTTAAGCTTTGCTACTTGGGTAGAGACATCTTTCACTTTTGTTTTGTTACGGATCCATTCATTTCTTTTCCTGTCTGATAGTTTAATGTTCAGCATTTTTCTTTCCATGGATCTTTCTGTCTTTGCTATTTTTTACATATCTTCTTTTGTATGTCTGAGAGCCATATATTAGAACAGGGAGCATACATTGATTGAAGACTCTTTTTTTTAGGTATTGCGGGTAATTTCTGTTCTTTAGAATATAAGACAATTTTCCGAATGATGCCCAAAACCAATCTTATATATTCTTATCTTTATTTCTTCGGTCTGATTTTCTTTATTTAATCTAGTGATTTGTCCTAGATATATATACTCTTGTACTTGTTCTATTCTTGTTTGTGTCACTGTAATTATTAGTTCTTCTTTTTGATTGGTCATGGTTTTTGTTTTACTCTAATTTATCTTCAGTCCTATCTTTGTCGATTCTCTATCTAGTTCTTCCATCATTTTTTGTAATTATTCATTTCTTTCTGTTAATAATACAATTTCATCAGCATATCGTAAGTGATTCAGATATTGCCCGTTTATGTTTATATTCAAGCCATCCCAGCGTAGTTGTTTGAACACATCTTCTAGTGCTTGGTTAAATAGCTTGGACGAGATGGTATCTCCTTGTCTTACACCTCGGTTTATTTTAATAGGCTCCGTTAACGGAGTTCTGGCATTATCTCAATTAAATTAATAATTATAAATAACTAGCTTGATGGCAAAGGACAATGAATGAGAAGAAAAAACTGGAAGTAGTAGAAATGGACTATCTAAGAACAACGTGACGGATATCTAGACTTGATCGTATCTCAAATGAAAAAAAAAAAAAGAAAAAGAACAGGAAAGATCTATAATACCGTAGATCATAGAATATAATCCAAACAGCTTTTATGGTATGGGCATGTAATGCAAATGAATGATGAACGATAGCCAAAATAGGCCTTAAACTATGTTCCACGGAATAAAAGAAGGAGAGGAAAACCAGCACTAGAGTGGAGAGAAGAAATCAGAGGAATAGTGAGAAATAGCTAAATGAGGATGAATGGACCGATTGAAAAACGTGGAGATTAAAATGCGGAATGAGACAGAGGCTGTAAGACCCCCGAAGATATATTTTATTTAAATTAGATTTATCAGACAATTTTACGAATAAATCAATTTAATATCTTTGCGTGTAAAAATTGTTTTAAAAATAGCATGTGTAATAGGGTGCATCGAAAAAGGCGAAAATTTTTTTTGGGATGGAAAAGTAATACCTTACAAAACTTGCCCAATCAGCTGTTAAGTATTTTGTTAAATTTTTTTCGAAATTGGAAAATATCTTCTGCCCCCCAAGACAATTAAAAATTTTGAAAAAATGTTAACAGACGAAAAAAATTTTTATTTCGAAACGAAAATATAATAGCTCACAAAAGTTGCCTAACACACTATTTAGTATTTTAGTAAAATTGCTTTGAAATAAAAAAATATTTTCTGCCCCCCACGGCAACTAAAAATTAGAAAAAATACATTAATAAGCGAATTTCTTTTGTAAGGGAAATGTAATACTTTATAGAACTTGAATAAATAAATTCGGTTTAAATTGGAAAATATTTTCTTGTTTCACAAGGCAATTAAAAATTTTACTTAAGAAAAGTATACTAAAACATTCTTTTTATAACAAAATAGCCTAACTTATCCGTCTCCCTGACGTCACCCAAGTTTTTTAATACTAAAATAAATATAAAGTAAAGTACAAAATTAGGTATATAGGTAAGTATTACAGAAATATATGGTAAAAGCATTCTATTCGAAGATGTCTTCGGATTTAGCATTAAACTGAGGCATAGTTTTTCTGGAATCAATTCGAGTTTTTATAAATCCATCCCTTGAATACGCTCCACAAACTGCTAGAGAAGCTTATGTCACAAGCTTGACACATCGTTCTACACATTGTTTGTGGCAGTGATATTTCTCAATCTCAATGTTAAAAGGGTCTAAGTTAGGATTCTTAATAAAATCTCACAGATTGTCACTCGAAAATCTAGAGAATATAGGTGGCTCTGTAAGGTGATATCCTTGTTAGTTAATTAACTCAAAGTAGTCGTTTGAATAAAAATTTTTATAGGAGAAAGTTTGAAGACCCTCACGTTTTTTTATTTGGTCACTGGCAAACTTCTTTTGATGTCCAAGGTGTTGGAGAAATAAATTCCCAACATTAATATTTAGTAAAACTATATTTTGTTTCAATATTTTATTTAGTGGTTTGCGCCTTGTGTACACTTCACAAAGATGTTTCTATGTTTTTATGTTCTATAATTCAAAGTGTACACAAAGGCGCAATATTCAAAAAAAAAAGTTCGTTGCCAAGGTGTTGTTATATAGAATAAGAAGAGAATAAAAAACGGGAAAGTAGGGCGTGTGTCCGATCCCACACAAAAATTACTTTAATACCAAAAGTTTGTGTTATTGTAATAAAATATTAGTTGTGAAAAGTGTCTTTAGTTATTCCTAGCTTCAGAAGTGTAAAACCAGTGTAAAATTATTTCCTTGGTGTTGCAAAAATCCAACATCAAGTTTGATCCAGTCGAGCCGGAAATAAAAAGAAGCTAGGAATTACTCAATTTCCAGAAGGTAAGAAACACACCTAATAAAAAAAAAAGAAGAAATTATTGAACAAAAAAGAAATTATTAGAAAAGAAATTACAAAAAAGAAAAATCATTAAAAAATTAATTTTGTAAAACGTCAAGCTCATACAATAGCGCCATCTATGTAAAAGAGGGCGAACGACCGACGTTGAATGGTTATCAAGCGATCGAGAGAAATAATCGATGTTTTATGAAATCGATCATATATGAAGTGACAGAAAACTGACATTGACAGTGAATACAAAATTAAATAAATTGACTGTTTGTGTTTTGGTTTGTAAATAATCGTCAACATTTTTGTTATTTTGATATTTAAAATAGTTTTTTTTACCTTTTAAGTTTTAGGTAGATTCATATATAAAAAAAAATGCCCGCTAAAAAGGATATTGAAATGCTAAAAACTAAAAAATCTCAAGAAATTCAGTCTATTAAAACTATTACAAGGTTTGTTGAAAAACATTTGGACAAAGAAATTTCTGAATTAATAATTAATCAATTACAAACTAGGAAAGACTTACTAATAGAAAATTTTAATAAACTTCAAGATCTTCATTGTGAAATTTTATGTTGTGAACAGGGGTATGCAGATTCCATTGATAATATTAGAGAGGAATACTTTGACACATTAGCTAAAATTAATAGTCAACTCTCAAAAACAGTAATACAGAGCGTAAGTACTAATCCACAAGATGTAAATAATTCTTTTTATTCTTCAAATATTCCACGAATAGAAATTCCTTGTTATGACGGCAAAGATTTAACAAGTTATAGACCTTTTATAGATTTATTTCTAGCTGTTTTTGATAGAAATAAGTCACTGCAAAATGTTGAAAAACTTTTTCATTTAAAGAATCATTTGGAAGGAGAGGCAAGAAGCCTAATAAATGATCTACCTCTAACAAATGACTCTTATAATGATGCATTGAGAATGTTAGATAACCGTTATAACAATGAAACAATATTAATAAATTCTCACATTTATTCACTACTTGACATTCCCTCCATTCAAAAAGGAACTTCCACCGCCTTACGTGAGTTCATTAGTAAAGTGAGACAGCAGTTAGGTGCACTAAAAAACTTAAAGCAACCCGTAGAAAGTTGGGATATGATCCTTATTTGCATTTTAACTAAAAAACTAGATCACTATACTAATAGATCATTTCAAATTGATAGGGACAACTCAAAATTGCCAAATTTAAAAGATTTCTTATCTTATATTGAAAATAGGGCTACAGCTTTAGAAACTGTAACCACTCCAGATAAAAAATGTAGCACTAACAAAGAAAGGTATCAAGAAACTCACTTGGCTACAAGTAAAGTCAAATTAGAAACCAGGTGTAGCTTTTGTTCATCCTCAGGCCATAAAATTTATAATTGTTCCAGTTTCAAATCTGTTTCAGTAAATGATAGAGTGTCTTTTATAGACAGTCATAAGGCTTGTCGAATTTGTTTGAATAATCATCCTGGTAGGTGTAAAATGAGTTTCAGGTGTTCAGTTTGTCGAAAAGAACATAATTCTCTTCTGCATGTGGACAGACAAACTCCATTAGACAGCACTGGACAGGGTAACAGTGGTAATGCAGACGATAGGGTGACTACATTTGGTTCAATAAATGAAAACATTAATAATGTTCTGTTACCAACAGTGAAGGTAAAAATTAGAACAAAAAGGGGTGATTATATCACTGCCAGAGGTCTCCTGGATACAGGATCTCAAATATCATTAGTAACAAGTAGATTGGTAAGTAAATTAAACTTAAAAACATTTAATAATAATGTCAATATCTTAGGTATTTCTGAGAATATTACCAATGTGCAAAAGGCTGTAAATTTAAAAATTGAGTCATGTGTGTTTGATTATAGCACAAATATAAAATGTTCTGTGGTTGATAAAATTACTAGTGATATACCACAAACAAATTTCAATGTTTCAAATTTAAATATTCCTAAAAATATTAAATTGTCTGATGATTACTTCAATAAATCTGGCACAATTGATATATTGTTTGGGGCAAATATTTCATTTCATATTTTGCTCTCCGATAAAATACAAGTAGACCAGATTATATTACAAAATACTCTATTTGGGTTCATAGTTAGTGGTTCTGCTCCATCACTACAAATTTGTAATTTTTCTGCTTTTCATTTAAGCATGAAAAATAATTTAGAAAATATTGTTTCTCAATTTTGGGAAACCGAGAAGGTTCCAGAAATTTTTCCGGAATATTCGACAGAGCAGGAAGCTTGTGAGATTAATTTTGAAAATTCTTTGCAAGTAATAAATAATAAATACCAAGTTAAATTACCATTAAAACAAAATCTACCTGATTTGGATTTAGGAGATTCATTTTCTGTAGCATTAAAACGCTTTGAAAATCTAGAAAAAAGATTTAAAGTCAATCCTGAGCTGTACTCTCAATACAAAAGTTTTATTGATGAATATTTAGTAGGGTGGAGCGAAGTTGACCGATATTTTTCATTTTCCTTTTTTTGAAATGGGCTAGTACCCAAAAGTTGTCTATTAGGTAGTATATTATAGGAAAAAAAAATCAACCCCCTGTGTTGTAATTTGGAGGTTCCCCCCGGGACTTGAAATTTGCCTATAACGTTGTATACATTAATAGCAGCTCTTCATTTGTATTTTATATTTTAGCATTAAAATGCAACCCAGAACTCACCACGAGGAGGTGGCTGCTAAACGAGTTCAACCACCACCCCCCTCTGCCACCGCCCTCCACCCCCAAAAATTCTTTTCACCCCCTAACTCATAATGTAAATATGGTATTATGTAGTGTATAGTGAGTACACAATGTTTTGTATTAAAATGCGGCATCTGTTGTCGTGAGTCTAATCTTGATTTGATAAATCCATCCCTGTTGTCCTCCCCACTGACCGCCATAGAAGCTTCGGTAACCAGTCTGACACATCGTTCAACTGCTTGAGTATTACATGGATATTTAACAATTTCCATTTGATCTGGCACTTCTATCATAGCTAAAATGTCTTTGTTAGAAATATTAGCTAGTAATGGAGGTTCCGTCAGCCTGCAAGACTGCCAATTGATGAGTTCCACAAAGTCTGTGGCATTAAAATTAATTTTTGGAATAGTAAAAAATCTTATATAATGATTATTCTGATTTTGCTGACGAATTTTCAAGAGACGACGATAACCTAGCTCCCTTATGGACTTGGTTTCATCTGTTACCATCGCAAGTAACAGATTTTCTGGATGAGCATAGAAACCATTTCTCTGAATGACGGGATCAATAATTTCCAAAAGTTTCTTGTCAAAATTTCTGGACCATCTAATCATATTCAACAGATGACGAGGACCGTCCTTACATAACGGCTTCAGGTTAATATGGAACCATAAAGGTGCGTACACCTTTAGTACGTATTCGCTTAGAATTTGAAGATTACTTGAGACTTCATTTGTGGATATATAAAGTCTAAGTATCCTATTTGCAGCTGTTAGCCAACGGGAATGGGATAATTTGCCAGGGTTTCGATTGGCTAGGCTCTCCGTGCAAATGCCAGAAGTAACAGTTTGACATATATCCCACAAATATTTTTGATCGGTACTTAAAACATCAGGAACAAGCACTGGAAAGTTTCCACTCTGTATTGGATTAAATGACACAACTGGCAAATTTTAACAGCTTTCTAAAGCTTTTCCAATGGTACCAGAATATCCGCTAGGTCCTGTTGAAGGTCCATCTAACTTTTGAAGTAAGTGCCTTAGGGGTAATTCATTTGCGTGAAAAAGGCAGATCAACCACTGCACGGGGCGTTTAAGATATAGTTCCATCATTCTTATGGCACCATTTTTATTTCCAGTATTCACAACTGTTCCGTCACATCCGATAGCATTTAAATGGGAAAAGTCCACCTTTGTCTCTAAGAACTTTACGATTGCTTGTTTAATATGAGATGCAGTTCCAGACTGCGGCGTCACATGTCCTATATACTTGACGGGGGAGAATCAAATTGATGTTGTAAACCATAAAAATACCGTGTATGTAATATATCTTATTATTGTAAAATTCGAAGCGTTCGGGGAACCTCGGAAATATTTTTAATTTATTTGTGCTTTTAACACGTTATTTTGTATACCGATAGACAACTTTTGCACACTACCCCACTTCAAATTTCGAAAATTGAATTTTTCGCTCCACCCTAATATTTAGCTCTAAAGCATGCAAAAATAGTAAGTCTTAGTACATATGACTTAAATAGTGGTTCTTTATACTTCATGGCTCACCATCCAGTGATACGTGAAGACAAAAAAACAACAAAATTAAGAGTAGTCTTTGATGGCAGCATGAAATCAAAAAAGAAAAAATGCATCAATGATTATCTCTATAATGGTGCTGTAGTTCAAAATGAGCTCTTCGATATTCTTGTTCTTTTTAGAAAATATAATTACGTCCTTTTGACAGATATTAAACAAATGTATAGAATGGTTTTGGTACATCCAGACCATTGCCAGTTACAAAATATTTTGTGGCGAGAGAAAAATGGCAGTTTACAATGTATTCAACTTCAAACTGTAACATATGGTTTAAGAAGTTCTTCCTTTTTAGCTACCAGATGTTTGGTAGAATTAGCCCGAACTGAAGGTAAACGCTATCCTTTGGCTTCTAAAGCTCTTCTTAATAACACCTACGTTGATGATATTTTGTGTGGGTGTGACACAATCGAAGAAACGATAAAACTAAAAAATGAACTTATCTCGCTGCTCAAATTAAGGTCCTTCGAGTTGCACAAATGGTGCTCAAATAATTTACAAATTTTAAATGATATTCCTAAAAATAAACAAAATTTTGATGAAATTAACATCAGCAAAAACGATTTAACGGTAAAGACTCTGGGATTGACTTATGATACAAAAACAGATAATTTTAAATTTAGTTGTCCAAAAGTTGATATAAATGAATGTGTAACTAAAAGACAGATTCTCAGTTTTGTTTCCAAATTTTATGATCCTTTGGGATTAGTGGGCCCAGTTTTAGTATCTGCTAAGGTAATTATGCAAAAACTTTGGTTAAGTAAGGTCAAATGGGATGCTATAATTTCCAGTGAGTTACTTGACACTTGGAAAAATTTTGTTGAAAGCTTAATGAGCATGCCCACAGTGACTGTCCAAAGAAATTTAAACTTTACTGGTGCTCTTCATATTGAAATAGTTGGCTTTTGTGACTCCTCCTTGATTGCATATGGAGCTGTTATTTATGAGAGGACTATTTTTGAAAATAAAGTACATGTAAATTTGATTTGTTCCAAATCTAGGATTGTTCCTATAAACAAAAAACTAACTATGCCAAGACTTGAACTGAACAGTGCTTTGTTGCTTTCAAAACTATCTCACAAGGTTTTTGAACTGTTAAAAGATAAAGTCAGTAAGGTATTTTTATATTCAGATTCAAACATTGTCTTAGCTTGGATAAAATCCGAACCTTTGAAATTGAATCCCTATGTTGCCAATAGAATTATTAAAATTCAAGAAATGACATCCGAATTTAAATGGTTGTATATAAACACTAAGGAAAATCCAGCAGATTGTCTTTCTCGTGGACTTGAACCTCATGAAATTAATTCAAACAATCTTTGGTTTAATGGTCCTGAAATTCTTTCAAATATTGAATTCTTGCACTTTGAAATTCCATTTTCTACTCCAGACCATTTGCCTGAATATAAAGTTGTCACTTTAGCTAAGGTCAAACCAGAATCTTTCTTCATAAAATTCTCTAGCTTAACAAAACTTCAAAAAATAGTGGCTTATTGCCTACGATTTGTAAATAATATAAAAAATAAAAATAAAAAGATTACTGGAAGTTTAACAGTTGTAGAACTAGAAAATAGCCTTAAAACCATTATTAAGTATGAACAAAGTTTTCATTTTTCTGAGGAAATAAAATATCTAACCAACAACACAGCAATTAAGTCTAATTTAAATTCTTTATATCCTTTCTTGGACTCTCAGGGACTGTTAAGAGTTGGTGGTAGACTGGAGAACTCAGATATTTCTTTTAATAAAAAACATCCTTTGATCGTTCCCAAAAACAATCATATCACTGATCTTTTGATTCACAGAGAGCACTTAAGACTTTTACATGCAGGTCCGAAACAAGTTTTAAGTTCATTAAATCAAAATTTTTGGATTATTAGTGCCACTAAAGAAATTAAAAGGATTTTGCACAAATGCGTAACCTGTTTTAAATGTAAGGCCAAGTGCAGTGAACAGTTAATAGGATCTCTTCCTGAACAAAGGGTACGTTCATCGAGGGTCTTTCAGAATGTTGGTATAGACTTCTGTGGTCCCTTCCAAATTAAACAGTCACGGATTAGAAAGTCTATAACGACAAAGGCATATATAGCATTGTTTGTTTGCTTTTCTGTGAAGGCAATTCATATGGAGTTACTCTCTGATCTAACAACAGATACTTTTTTAGCTTCATTAAAAAGATTCATTTCTAGAAGGGGTAAACCATCCAAGATTTTTTGTGACAATGGTGCCACATTCAAGGGAGCAAATAATCAACTTCAAAAACTTCTAAACGACAACATTAAGTTAAACAACTTTTGCCTTGATGATAAAATTGAATTTTGCTTCATCCCAAGTTATTCTCCAGTATTTGGGGGTCTATGGGAGGCCGGGGTGAAGAGTGCTAAATATCATATAAAAAGGGTGATGGGAAATAATATTTTAACATATGAGGAGTTTAATACTTTGATTACTCAAGTTGAAGGAATATTTAATTTCACGGCCTCTTATGGCAATTAATAATGATTCCTCTGACTTAGAATATTTGACCCCAGGTCATTTTCTAATAGGTGCTCCTTTGACAACTTTCCCTGAAACTAATTTAACTGAGATTCCTGAAAATAGATTAAAATTTTGGAGGTTGTGTGTTCAAATGCAGCAGCATTTTTGGCAAAGGTGGTACCAAGATTATCTAACACAACTTCAAAACAGACCTAAATGGAGAAAATCGTTGCCAAATTTACAAGAAGGCATGCTTGTGCTTGTAAAGGAGGACAATGTTTCTTCTTTTGGGTGGCCTATAGCAAGGATTAATAAAGTTATTCCTGGTAAAGACGGAAAGGTAAGAGTGGTGGAAGTAAAAACTAAAAAGGGAACATACTTACGTTCTGTCACAAAAATTGCTGTTCTTCCAATTAACGATGAACAAATTTAAATTATTTTTTTTTTTTTCAATTTATAATAATAAATAAAATTTAACTTTATAACTATTTCTATTTAAATTTAAAACTTTGTAAAAGTTTTATACTTATATAAGCAATAAATTCTTTAAAAAATGTGTAAAAAAAAGGGGTGGAATATATTGTTTTGGTATCAAAACCAAGGCCCCCCAGCATGTTGGAGAAATAAATTCCCAACATTAATATTTAGTAAAACTATATTTTGTTTCAATATTTTATTTAGTGGTTTGCGCCTTGTGTACACTTCACAAAGATGTTTCTATGTTTTTATGTTCTATAATTCAAAGTGTACACAAAGGCGCAATATTCAAAAAAAAAAGTTCGTTGCCAAGGTGTTGTTATATAGAATAAGAAGAGAATAAAAAACGGGAAAGTAGGGCGTGTGTCCGATCCCACACAAAAATTACTTTAATACCAAAAGTTTGTGTTATTGTAATAAAATATTAGTTGTGAAAAGTGTCTTTAGTTATTCCTAGCTTCAGAAGTGTAAAACCAGTGTAAAATTATTTCCTTGGTGTTGCAAAAATCCAACACAAGGGGTAGATCGTTTGAATGTCGCAGACATACAAAACACTGAAACGGCTTTTTAAGATGTTCTTCTAACAGCCGTATTACATCACCCCTAACGCCAATATTTACGACTGTTTCGTCACATGCAATAGCTGAATTTGATACTTTGTGATATTATATACCAGACAGCGGATACTCATATCCGAAATATTTGCACCCTGGCTCATGCACAAGTGTTAGGTGTTCTTCCACGATCGATTGACCATTAACCTTGGTACCGTCTTTTACTTGAACTAACGTTGTATCTTTGCGTCGGTAACTTTCTTCTTTTACCGTTGTTCTTTCTGATTATATTTGTTTTTGTTTTCCCTATCAATCGCGCTTATCACCATTTTTCTGGACCTCTTTGATTTAATAGAAATTCGCGCTCATCCAGAGACACTTTTTGAGATTTGCTACAAAGACAATTAATCAGAGTGTCACATTTGCATGCTGGAAGATCGAAACGTGTAGTTTTAATTTTATTCTTAAAGCATTGAATTTTATTATTGTAAAATTCACTGTTTTGCCTGTTCCTAAACGGTTTCATAAGTTTCATATATTTGTCATGATAGGCTTTTACGAGCTGAATAATTCCTTTATGTTAAATTATTGGTATTAAAGCCTTTTTCCATATTTCCTTAAATTTAATTGCAACCTGTTCGGCAATACCAGAAAATTCTGGCTCTTTCTTGCTGAGTTTTTTATCTTCTTGCAACCACAAAATTTCATCGCTTGTTTGTATTTCGGTAAAACATTTTCTGGTATATTTGGTGGTTGCAAAAATGGGGCGGTCCACAGCACATCTTGATTTTATTCCCCATGGTCCTGGTTTATCTATTTTAAAAATCTTTAATTTACAAACAAAAATAATAAATAAGGCATCGCACCAAACATAAGTGAAAATTACACGCACGGACTCACGAAGCGGGACATTTCAAAGGGGTTAGGGAGACTGAAAAAACAAATAAAATTTTAAATATCGTTTAAATTTGTAATTGACAACATTTTAAATTTTCTTTAATTGTTCTTAGATCGAGTTAGCACATATTTTATTCCAAATAATATAAATAGAAATTTCCATAAAAATTAGATATTTAATAAAATTCAAGGTCGTTGGGGGGGGGGCAGAAAATTCGCTTAAAGAAAAAAATTAAAAATACTAATATGCTGAAAAATAACACTAACTTTTTCACGCTATTAGATATAACATTTCCAACTTTTATTTTTTCGATGCACCCTAATGTGTAATGTTTGTAAAGTGTGAAATTAGCCTAACTTGAAAAGATGCAGGGATTAAATAAAAGAATAATGCCTGGTTGCACCAACAGATCTTAAGATTAAGTCGAGAATATCATAAGAATTAATATAATATAATTAAAATATATTACAATAAGAATACCATAATATAATAATAGATATAATTGATAATAAAGTAAGAATCTAAAATTATGGTGCAACGTAAGTGATACTCAAGGAGGCCCTATCTATAAGTAGAGCTTAGCTAAGCTGGAGCTTAATATCTGTTGGTGCAACCAGGCATAAGTTAATTATGTATAATTCTTCGTGTCTCCTACAGTTAAATAAGATCCAGCCGTGAGATCAAGACAATCCATACCTATACCTCAAGATTTATTTATTATAATATTTCAAGGTATATTTATTATAAGTATAGCTTATCAATGTTGTGTCCACAGACTTCTTTTTATCTGAAATTTAAATTACCAAACAAATATGGAACCAATATTGGAATATCCCAATATGGAATATCCCAAACAATGGAACCCCTTTCTATTGTAGATAAGCACGTTAGAAGGTCAATACCGAAAAAGAGACTAAACCAAGGTTTTATCTTAATCAAAAGCTTTAATTAGATGTTTTTTCAACAACTATCCAGGTTTTTTAACTTATGGGTAAGAACTTGAATTTTTTTAATAAATTTTTTGACCAATAGGTTCCCTTGTTAGTGTATTTTTTTTTATTTTTGACGTACATAAGCTAAACATTGTAAAATTTAACTTCGTTACTTATATCAATGATGATTCTATTGTAACATAGCTCTAAATATATATATTTTTTTATTAGAAATAACCCGCATCAACCATAAAAGGTTATTAGCGGTGGTACAATGATACATATTAATTTGATACAAAATATAAACTATTTTACAAAGTTTTTTTTACAGAGTTTTTACAAAGTTGATTTTAATTTATCATTGTTCTGAAATGTAGCACTCATATTTGGTTATATAATTTAGTTTCCTTTAAAAACCTAATGATTTTTTCACAATCCGCACTGTTTAACGCACACTTAATATCACATGGTAGTCCAGTAGCTTGTCTTTGCAGATGATATAATGGACAGTCTATAACAATGTCACCTACAGTTATATATTGGTGTCACAAGCGTAGCACATTTATTGATTTTTTTAATTGAGGTTTTCTTGGGAAACATCCGTATCTTCGGAGTTATCATTTTCAGTTTGATCTAGATTTAGTTGACGACGTATTTTCTTCCTTATTCGTGTAATTCTAGATTTAATGCGTATTTCTTCGAGTTTGGGGTAGATTTCTGTTAGGATTGTTAATAGTCCTGCTATGTTCTTCGTGTATTCCTGTGCGATACTTAATGGATTGGGGGAACCGTATGCATCATCCAGAAAGCTGACTATCTCTGTATAGTTTAATTCAAACAGGGTTGAAGCTTTATCAATAAATTCCTTTGCAGGTTGGATAAGTGATTCAGTAGAAACTGTTTCTCCAGTTTTTGTATCAGATTTAGTGACTCTTGGCTTTTTTGTTAATTTTGCTTTAGGTTTTGTAAAATCTATTTCTGTGTTTTCTACCGGTGGTGTCTTAACTGGAGACGATATTTCAGAATGAGAACGTTTCGGTATAGTAATTTCTGTAGGGAGTTCCTGGGAGTCCATTACTTCACCAGTGTTTTCTGTTTGATTCTGGACAGAGTGATTTTTGTCTTCAGCTGTTGCATTACAGGAATAAATAGAGTCTTGGTCAGTTTGGGATGTAGGTATGGACGGGTTTGACTGGATGGCCGTATAGGTACATGTTGAGGCGATATGACCAGATTGATGACAGAGATAGCAAGTGAGTCCATCAGAAAGAAAGATTCGGTAAAATGTATTATCGAAGTCAATGAGAAATGATTCAGGAATAACAAGATTGTCGACAGGTGTACAGTACACCTGCCTACGAAAGCTTAATACGTGACTATATTGAAGATCTTGAATTCCCGCTCTTAAGAAAGACATCGGTGAAAGAAGATGAAAGCCCTTCTCGGCAAGATATTTTTCGAGGATGTGATGAGGAATAGACGGACAGACACCAGATAGCAGTAACCTAGTAGGAGTGACTAGTCTTCTTGCTCTGATAACATTGTGTCCTATTTTTATACCTCCGTGGTCTGTAAAAAAAGTGTCAACAACTTCTTTGCTGGAAAGGTAGATGCAGATTCTGCCGTTAGAAATTCGTGATGAAAAAAGTACATTTTTGGGTTGTACTAGTGATCCTATTGCTGTAACGTAGTCTTCTAATTTTAGTGTGTCTACTGCTGGGATAATAACGGCTTGTAGTTTCGAAGGGAATATAGCTGCTTTCTGTTGGGTAATTGTAGAGTAAGATGGTGTTTGTTGATCGGGTAACATTGGAGGACCCCTGTAGTCAGAAGTACCAGCCATCGGATGAAATTGTTAATTACTTTTTATTTTAATTTTCTTATTTCGTTTCATTATATTGTAATTGGGTCAGTACGACTCTGTCAATTACAAAGTATTTAACTTATCGAAGATAAGCCAAAAAAACAAGTTTTTGTTAAACACCTTTGAATTTACAAAACTGTATGACTGGATTGAAATTCTATAAGATTTTGATGAAACCGTAAATATATTGATAAAAGTACTTACGGCAATCAAATCACAACTAATAACTAAACTACTGGTTATGTTTCTTATAATTAATTTAAAGATTTACTATGGTAAATGATGAAAAACTTCGAGACTAAATTTAGGTGTACTTAATCAACTAGGTTCAGGACCGCACTCAAATATTTATTTACTTGTTCTACATCTAAACTTTTCCTTTAAAATTGATTTATGACCAATAGAAATTTCACTAATTGAAAATTTATTTGGACATTTATGACAGCACTTGCCAGCTACCCCATATAGCCGCGATTACGAAGCCACAATAATTATGTTTGGCAATCACAAATTTTCAGTTAACGTTAAAGCGCCAATAACAGCAGCTTAATTTCCTGCCAGTATTAGTTTTAATTGCAGGAATATCAACGAGGTTGGCTAAGCAACTTGTTTCGCACTTTAATTAAAGTGAGACCTTCTAATTAAAGCTGCTGATTCGCATAATGGATATTTGTGCCGTTATAGCTTATTTACTATAAACCTGCAGGGCTGAAATTTAATGACCATACACTTGAGTATATTGAATATTTGAAAATTTAATTTTGTAATAGACACACAGTAGAAAACAATATTGTTTTATTTATAAAATGTGATATGACCAATTACCGTTTATTTTCTTCTTCTTAACGTTCCATCAAATCAATAAGCGAATTGCTTAATAAATGCTTACATGTGAGTAGTATTCCAAAAGACTGGAACAATGCAGTGATAGTATTGGTATACAAAAAATATATTACTAAATTGGAAAATTATAGACCCATCAGCCTCTTGACACATATGTACAAATATACCTGGATCCCGCGTACCAAAAAAGGTGATTAATAGCAAGCTGAAAATTTGTTAATAGTTTAACGGTGTCTAGTCGGACAAACTTTGATGTATGGGAACACTGGAATAGGGGAAGTTTGAAATTGTGGAACAGATTAAAAATTTGGAACATCCGACTACGAAAACGTTCCATGTATTTTCTCGGGCAGAACTTCCAATTTATTTGTTACCATTTCATTAAACTCCCATGCAAAAATCAGACTGGTGTTTATCACCAACTGGGCATTTTAATCAGTGGAACACGAAGAACATGTCAAATGACAGGAATTATCTTGGTTAGTAGTAATAGCAGTCTGATTTTTGCATGACAGTTTAATGAAAGGGTAACAAATCAAATGGATGTTCTGTAAGACAAAATACAAGGGACGTTTTCGTAATCTGACGTTCCAAATTAAAAATTCCCCTCTTCCAGTGTTCCCGTACATCAAAGTTTGTCCAACTAGACACCATTAGGCCCGGCGCAAAGTGAACCTAAGCGAGACACAACCTGCGTCGGCGGGACGGGTGACCCGTGCATTTACTTTTCTAGCGTGCCGCATATTGAACACAAGCCAACCCAACCGTTGGCCATCGACGTGGCGAATAGAGACGGGCAAAATCAGTGCGGACATGTAACAGTTACTTTTGACACCGGTTCTAAGTGGTACTAAGTACAAATACTGATTACAAAATACTGATGTATCTGATCCTTGTACTGAATTGATTAGGCAACTTAAAATCGGTATTTCCGTACTTGTAACTAGTAACGTTTTAAAAATATCTTACACGTCCCTAGTAGTCGTAGCGGTATGACTTTCGAAAACATCGAATTTGATCATAAGCGGGCGCATAAAAAGATATCTTACATTGAGTATTTTATTTCTACATACCTTTATAATAACAAGCATAAGTTAAACACTGCGTTGATTGTGATTGCAAAAACGGTTCGCATGTTTTAAATAAGATTTTTGCTGAATATGTGTTTTTCTAAAATATTAAATAACACAAAAAATACAATTCACAACCATCATTTAATTTTTAACGATAAACAAAAGTCTAATATGATGACAAGTTTTAAATTGATCGACTTTGTCGATAACAGTGCCATTAAGAGATATTTTTAAATACCTATCATGAATCATTTTATAATGATTGTGTGGATTTAAGAAATACATACTAAACAATTTTTTTACCTGTATAAAGGAGATTATAATTATTATGACACATTACGGTACTCCTTATTTTTCAAATAATATTATTATGCTCTTGTAAACGCATAACTTTGATTTATTGGCTAAACCTACATTAGATACGTCACAAGAAATTAAAAATAATTAATATGTAATAAATTCACTGTTTAATCAGATATATTATATTCCCTACTATTGTAATAAAATATTAAAACGAATAAACGAAAACTTGTTGAGAAGTGCTGATTGATACAACACAGCAATAAAATGTTATTCATAAAGATAGTGTAAAATATATCGCCGCTTATTTGGTCTGCTGGTAATAAAGTTATCAGCATTTAATTGCAAAGCGGTCTTCTTAGCTGGAAAATACTTGTAAATACCATCCGTATTCATTTCAGATACTTCCATCTCGCAAACAAAAACACGTAAAAATAAACAGCTGGCCGTGAGTCACGCGTCCCAAGGCCCAAGAAAACTGTACGCCGATGACAAACCTTCCCAAGCGAGACCTGCGAACGCATGAACTGATAGTAGGATGCGCAGAACGGTCTACGCAGTCCGCCGACGCAGGTTGTGTCTCGCTTAGGTTCAATTTGCGCTGGGCCTTAAGCTATTAACAAATTTTCAGCTTGCTATTAATCAACTTTGCAACTTGCAATCAAAGTGACCGCTTTGATCTCTCGTTTATTGTGGTTCATAAAATTGTTTGGACATTGAAGAGACAACACATAAGAAAAATAGATTGATTGGACTAGAATATGGTTCGGCTGTGTTTTCGTTTTGCAACGAAATTGAAAATGGTTATTCATTTTTGATTTATATTTACTCTGTGTGGAGTATGAAGGGAACCATTCTCGTTGGAACTTTACCGTGCTGAGCAGATGGGACGTGAATTGTAAATTGTAGAATTCCCTCATCTTTCTTAGTCTCAGCATCCGTATGGCTTGCAAATTGTAGAAGCCTCGGAGGTATAACCAGAGAAGGTTCCCATTGTTTTCATTCTGGTGGGATGTAGAATAGCATTATGTTGTTTTATATGCCATTAGAGTGAAAACTTAGTCTTTTTGCTAGCAGTTACCGCTAGGGCATCTATGTAATTTCGTTCGTTGCAATCCGGGACTGCACGCTGGGGTTTGTTTTGGTTGGATCAGGGAGAGCAGCATATGTGCCTCCTGATGAAAGACTAATAAGTTTCGAAACCGGTAGGGGTGCTTGAAGCACTCTCTGATTGGACTAGAATATGGTTCGGCTGTGTTTTCGTTTTGCAACGAAATTGAAAATGGTTATTCATTTTTGATTTATATTTACTCTGTGTGGAGTATGAAGGGAACGATTCTCGTTGGAACTTTACCGCTCTGAGCAGATGGGACGTGAATTGTAAATTGTAGAATTCCCTCATCTTCCTTAGTCTCAGCATCCGTATGGCTTGCAAATTGTAGAAGCCTCGGAGGTGTAACCAGAGAAGGTTCCCATTGTTTTCATTCTGGTGGGATGTAGAATAGCATTATGTTGTTTTATATGCCATTAGAGTGAAAACTTAGTCTTTTTGCTAGCAGTTGCCGCTAGGGCATCTACGCCATTTCGTTCGTTGCAATCCGGGACTGCACGCTGGGGTTTGTTTTGGTTGGATCAGGGAGAGCAGCATATGTGCCTCCTGATGAAAGACTAATAAGTTTCGAAACCGGTAGGGGTGCTTGAAGCACTCTCTGATTGGACTAGAATATGGTTCGGCTGTGTTTTCGTTTTGCAACGAAATTGAAAATGGTTATTCGTTTTTGATTTAAATTTACTCTGTGTGGAGTATGAAGGGAACGATTCTCGTTGGAACTTCACCGCTCTGAGCAGATGGGACGTGAATTGTAAATTGTAGAATTCCCTCATCTTCTTTAGTCTCAGCATCCGTATGGCTTGCAAATTGTAGAAGCCTCGGAGGTGTAACCAGAGAAGGTTCCAATTGTTTTCATTCTGGTGGTATGTAGAATAGCATTATGTTGTTTTATATGCCATTAGAGTGAAAACTTAGTCTTTTTGCTAGCAGTTGCCGCTAGGGCATCTATGCCATTTCGTTCGTTGCAATCCGGGACTGCACGCTGGGGTTTGTTTTGGTTGGATCAGGGAGAGCAGCATATGTGCCTCCTGATGAGAGACTAATAAGTTTCGAAACCGGTAGGGGTGCTTGAAGCACTCTCTGATTGGACTAGAATATGGTTCGGCTGTGTTTTCGTTTTGCAACGAAATTGAAAATGGTTATTCATTTTTGATTTACATTTATTCTGTGTGGAGTATTAAGGGAACCATTCTCGTTGGAACGTTACCGCGCTGAGCAGATGGGACGTGAATTGTAAATTGTAGAATTCCCTCATCTTCCTTAGTCTCAGCATCCGTATGGCTTGTAAATTGTAGAAGCCTCGGAGGTGTAACCAGAGAAGGTTCCCATTGTTTTCATTCTGGTGGGATGTAGAATAGCATTATGTTGTTTTATATACCATTAGAGTGAAAACTTAGTCTTTTTGCTAGCAGTTGCCGCTAGGGCATCTATGCCATTTCGTTCGTTGCAATCCGGGACTGCACGCTGGGGTTTGTTTTGGTTGGATCAGGGAGAGCAGCATATGTGCCTACTGATGAGAGACTAATAAGTTTCGAAACCGGTAGGGGTGCTTGAAGCACTCTCTGATTGGACTAGAATATGGTTCGGCTGTGTTTTCGTTTTGCAACGAAATTGAAAATGGTTATTCATTTTTTAAAATAGAAGCGTTCTAAATGTGGTATTACAGAAGAATATTGAAAATTCAGTGCGTTCAAAGCATTACTAATATTGATGTCCTACGACGTTCATTTAAATAAGGAGGTAGAAATTATAAACAGTATAAAAACAAGAAAACTAGAATATTTGGATCACACCACTAGAGGAGAAAAATATGAAACTTACTAAGGAAGTAAAACTTCACTTGTAGGTAGATGGTATATAAATTTATTAAAAATTTTTTTTATCCAAAAAGATCCAAATTGGTTTGAAGTGGGTACATCACTAGTACAAGAAACACAAACGTTTTCAGACCAATCAGTCCATCATCAGGTTGAAAACTTTAGATCCAAAGTAGTTGGAACTAGCTACATAGTTAGGTCGAAAGACCTTAGTAAAACATGAATTAGGCCATTTCGGCTACAACAATGTCGACATAAAGAGACTATAAAGTAGTCTTCATCTTGGCTTTAAACTGACTAAGTCAGGTAAGTTTGAAGTCAGGATGAAGGCTACTTTATAATCTTTTTAAAAACATTTTTATATTCTTGTAATATCGACTTGTTGTCGACATTGTTGTAGCTGAAATGGCCTAGTTAATGTTTTACTAAGGTCTTTCGACCTAACTATGTAGCTAGATCTAACTACTTTGGATCTAAAGTTTTCAACCTGATTATTAGTGCGGCAGATTCGTGCAATATATTATAAGAATTGCACATTTAATGATACAAGCGTATAATTTGGTCCACATATACTGCACAAATAAAGGTTCAAATTTAGATATGAGGCCATCTCAGATTTTTCCTTTTACAAAAATGGCGGTCATTCAATATGGGCGACTATACATATATGACTAATAGCACGATATCTTTTGAATGAAAAGTCCGATTTCAACCAAATTTGGTACGTAGGTTCGTTTTGTGATTTACAAGATCGATGCCATAAACTGGCAGAATCGTTTTACCAGAAGTTTTGTTTTTCCTGGTTTTTTATGTAAAACTATTTTATATTATGTAAATAATTTATTTTCAATTTTTTCATCCTGTATATATTAATTTTTCAAAATGGTAATACCACTATTGAAAAGAGCGTAAGAATATGTTTTAGCAAATATTTTGGACTTTGTAGTTATGTTAATTATAATTACCATTTAATAAATGCATAACGTATCTTCACATGTACTTATATGTGGCAGATTCGTGCAAATATTATAAGAATTAGTGTACATTTAATGGTAGAGTCATATAATTTGAAAAACATATACTACACATACAAAAGTTCAAATTTAGATATGAGGCCATCTCAGATTTTGCCTTTTACAAAAATGGCGAGCATTCAAATTGGCGGCTATACATATGTGACTAATAGCACGATAACTTTTGAACGAAAATTTCGATTTTAGCCAAATTTGGTATCAAGTTTCTTTTTTTGATGAATAAGGTCGAGGTCTTGAACCGGAAAAATCGGTTTACCAGAAGTTGTGTTTTTACTGTTTTTTATGTAAAAATATGTTGTTGTTTTTTTCAATTCTTTCACCCTGTATATATTAATTTTTCAAAAAGGTAATACCGCCATTGAAAATAGTGTAAAAATAGTTTTTAGGAAAGATTTTGAACTTTTTAGTTATGTTAATTACCATTTAATAAATGCATAACGTATCTTCACATGTACCTATGTGCGGTAGATTCATTTTGAATGTCTGCCATTTTTGTAAAAGACAAAATCTGAGATGGCATATGTAAATTTGAATCTTTGTATGTGTAGTGTGTGTGGTCCAAATTATATGCTTTTACCATTAAATGTACAATAATTCTTATATTATTTGCACGAATGCGCCGCACATAGGTTCATAGGTACATGTTAAGATACGTTATGCATTTATTAATTGGTAATTAATATAACTAAAGAGTTCAAAATACTTCCTAGAAAATATTTTTACGCTCTTTTCAACGTCGGCATTAGCTTTTTGAATAATTAATATATACAGGGTGAAAGAATTGGTAAAATAACAACATGTTTTTACATAAAAATCATGAAAAACACAACTTCTGGTAAATCGATTCTTCCGGTTCAAGACCTTGGTCTAACACATCAAAATAAGAATCTATATAACAAACTTGGTTGAAATCGGACTTTTCGTTCAAAAGTTATCGTGCTATAAGTCACATATGTATAGTGGCCAATTTGCATGCCCGCCATTTTTTTAAAAGGTAAAATCTGAGATGGTCTTATATCTAGATTTGAACCTTGATGTGTGTAGTATATGTGGTCCAAATTATATGCTTCTACCATTAAATGCACAATAATTCTTATAATGTTTGCACGAATTTGCCACACATAGGTACTTGTGATGATACGTTATGCATTTATTAAATGATAATTAACATAACTAAAAAGTTCAAAATATTTTCTACAAAATATTTTTACGCTCTTTTCAATTGCGGTATTACCTTTTTGAAAAATTAATATATACAGAGGGAAAAAATTGAAAAAAAAACATATTTTTACATAAACAACCAGTAAAAACACAACCTCTGGTAAACCGATTCTTCCGGTTCACCATATCCCTCTTGTAAATCAAAAAGAAAACCTATATGCCAAATTTGGTTGAAATCGGACTTTTCGTTCAAAAGTTATGGTACTATTAAACACATAAGTATAGCCGCCATTTTGAACGCCCGCCATTTTTGTAAAAGAAAAATCTGAGATGGCCTCTTACCTAAATTTGAACCTTTATATGTGTAGTATATGTGGTGCAAATTATATGCTTGTATCATTAAATGTGCAATTGTTTCACATATCGGCCGCACTATATGGACTGATTGGTCCGAAAACGTTTGTGTTTCTTGTACTAGTGATGTACTCACTTCAATCCAATTTGAATATTTTTAGATTAAAACATTTTTTTATAAATTTATGTACCATCTACCTACAAGTGAAGTTTTACTTCCTTAGTAAGTTTTTTATTATGATATACAGCCAATGAGAGGGATCTTTTCCTTTTTAGAAAAATATGAGTTGCTAAGAATTATTATGCAATGAAGGATCCATGGAAGAAGAATCGTAGGAAGGAGACGCATCTCTTGGCTGAGGAACCTTAGAGAATAGGTCAACTGTAGTTCATTATAGCTATTCAGAGCAGCAGCCAACAAAGTGACCATAGCAATTACGATATTAAACGTCCTATAGGAGATGAAACTTTAAAAAAAGGGAGATCAAATTGTTCGACAGTTTTTTATTAATATTCTTAATTATTATTACTATGATATACTGCATTTGCCCTTGAATGGCTCTATATTAATTTTGATGATTCCTTATCAGCCATTTCTGAGCCTCATTTTTCATAGCATCTTCGGGGCCTTTAAGATTGCTCTCGAGCCTTGTTTAGCCAACATATCTGCTCATTCATTCCCATGCATCCCTTCAGGACCCGGCAATCATATTAAAGACAGTATTTTATCTTTTACCAGGTTATTGAGTAGATCTTTTCAGTTTCCCGCCAGTTCTAATTTCATGAGTGGGTGTTTTACTGTCAGACGCTTGGATATGTGTCTAATACTCAAGGGTAATAAGCTTTTTTTTTCGTCTTTGAAGAGAGGGGTCTGGAATCTTCAAAAGACACCTCAATCCAGAACGCCGCCTGACTGACCTTAGTGCAGGATTCATTCTTCGTAGTTCCCGAGGTGCTTTAATTAATAAGCTGGAAATAGACCATGTTCGGGACACTCAAATATCCAGGTAGCTGACTACTTTTTTAGTTATTGTAGACCTATAGGAAGAAAACCTATCTGTTTCCTGCCTAAAGTTCGCGTGCGTTTTTTAATTAATAACAATTTAGTGCAAAAATCGCGATTTTTCGATTTTTTGTACCCCATTCAAAAGCTAAACAGTTGACATAAAACTACAAAATTTAATTGTTTAGAACATTGAAAAACTTTAAAAATGTTGATTTTTGAAAATTAAAAAGTTAATTTGTTGCTACGCAAACTGCAAAATAAGTGAAAATCGTTATTTGTCAATGTTTCACCAAAAGTTGTGTATTGAGGTACTTAACAAACCCTCAAAATTTGAGACCGATCTATTTAGTTTAAAAGTTATTCTATTTGTTTATCCCAGAGACCTGTAGGTTGCAAAAACATAAGACAGAAAATAATGAAGATAAGGCAATTCTGCGTATGTCAAATGCAAGTAGAAATGTGGTACTATCAAAATATACTAAAAAAAGATAAAAAAATTATCTAATATAGTCAAAAATACTAATGCCAAATTTTTTAAATTTTGTATGTTTATAAACATTACAAACTGAACAACTATAAAAATATTGTCCGTAGAAAAAATCATTTTCTATATTCGAAAAGTTGGCATTTTACACGAATTTTTAAAAATGCAGTTCAATCCGTGACTAGTCGTGGTAAGTGAATGGGAAGATGGGAGCCGAGAAATCCTCCAGTTCAAAAACTAAAAAAACTAATATCATTTTGTATATCTCGGGATCTACTGAATATATTTTGATCTTTCTTTTTTTAAGTGGTATGTAATTTTTTGAAGCTTACAAATATGTAATTTGTCTATTTGCAATTTGACATTTGTTAATTGATAAACAATCTAATTTGTTTAAACAATTTTTGAAAAAATAATTTTTTCCCAAAAATCCATGTTTTTAATCAGACTATCATTATTAATCATAGAGAAAGTTAAGGTATACTTTAATAAATAAATTATGATCAATAAATAATTATCTAATAAAAATAATTTATTTATTAAAGTGAACTTTAACTTTTTGTATGATCATTAATGATACTATGATTAAAAAAATAGATTTTTGTAAAAAAATATCTTTTCAAGAAATGTTTAAACAAATTAGACTGATTATTAATTAATAAATTTATAAAGAAGTTGCATATTTGTAATGTACGTATAAGTTACATACAAATTAAAAAAATAAAGATGAAAATCCATTGATTGATCCGGAGGTACAGAAAATTGTATTAGTTTGAAATTGCTTTTTCGGTATTTTAACTCGGTGGATTCTTAGGTTCCCCCTAGTAACCGTTTGAACTACAATTTTGAAAAATCGTAGAGGGTGCTGTGAAGATACAATGTTTATGCAAATTAAAAAAAATACAAATCTCATTATTTAAAATGGCATCAATGAAATTCCTTAATTATTATAAACAAATTAGCTGTGAATTAAAAAAAACAAATAACTAACTTTGTCCCTAATGAATCCAGGCTAAATATTTTTTATTTGAAAATTCGTGTTAAAATAATAGTTTTCCGAATATATAAAAAGATTGTTCCTGCGGACAATATTTGTGAAGTTATTCTAAATGTTTATAAATTACTAAATTTCAAAAATTTGGCATTAGGATTTTTGATTAAATTGATTAATTTTTTTTCTTTTTTTAATACATTGTGATACTCAGTCTTCTACTTTCGTTTGGCATACTCAGAATTGCCCAATGTTCATTATTTTCTGTCTTATGTTATTGCAAAATAAATGTCTCTGGAATAAACAAATAGAATAACTTTTAAACTAATTAATGGATCGGTCTCAAATTTTGAGGGTCTATTAAGTACCAAAATAACCAACTTTAAGTGAGACTCTAAAATTCTAAGTTTAATTTTGTAAAAGTTATTAACAAATATCAATTTTCATTTATTTTGCAATTTGCGATGCAAAAAAGGCTTTCAATGTTCTAAAAAATTAAATTTTGTAGTTATATGTCAATTATTTAGCTTTTGAATAGGGTGCAAAAAATAAAAAAAAATCGCGATTTTTGCAATAAATTGTTAATAATTAAAAACGGACGCGAACTCTAGGCAGGAAACAGGTAGGTTTTCTTCCTATAGCTCTACAATAACTAAAAAAGTAGTCAGCTACCTGGATCTTTGAGTGTCCTGAGAAAATCCTTATTACCCTGGACTATAAATATATTTTAGTTTTAGGGTCTCCACCTATTAGTCCTGTCGCCAGGGGGGTACAACGGCCTTCTTAATTCAGATGGACTTACCCAAGTTTTTTTATGTATTTTGGCCCGTAGAATACGAATTTTTTGGGTAACAGTTGATCCGGATGTCGATAAGATTGTTATAAACAAAGAAGTTGAGGAATTACATAACAGCGATTTCTCGCAAAACAAAACATTTTTTTGTATTTTTTGGGTCATTCTAACCAAAAAATGTTCCTACAAGTTTTTTCGTAGGATGCATAGTTTTCGAGATAAACGTGGTTGAACTTTCAAATAATCGAAAAATTGCAATTTTTGAACCCGAATAACCTTTGAATAAGAAATAAAATAGCAATTCTGCTTACCGCCTTTAAAAGTTTGAGTCAAATTATATCTGTTTTGAATATTTGCATTGCTAAAAATTTATTTTTTGATTGTTAAAAAAAGCTATAAACACATAGTGTTTCCCGTGCCTAATACATGCGTTTTAAAGCATGCTACGTAGAAATAGCCTCACTTGCACTTTTACCTTTTCTACCTACTCGTTCGATTTTAAATGAGAAATCATTAAAAACATCACTCAAGCACTAGGTGTTTATAGCTTTTTTTAACAATAAAATAATACATTTTTAGCAATACAAATAATTAAAACCGATATCTACCTCGTCCAATTTACTTACCGTTGCACGTCATCCGCGCCATAGCCTGTGACACGATACCAACACGAAATATTTAGGCGGTGGGTGTGTTCTTTTTTAGAATCAAAATGATTCTAAAGGTGAACACACCTACCGCCTAGATATTTCGTGTTGGTATCGTGTCACAGGCTATGGCGCGGATGACGTGCAACGGTAAGTAAATTGGACGAGGTATAATTTGACTTGAACTTTCAAATGCAGTAAGCAGAATTGCTATTTTATTTTTTAATCAAAAGTTATTCGGGTTCAAAAATTGCAATTTTTCGATTTTTTTAAAGTTCAACCGCGTTTATCTCGAAAACTATGCATCCTACGAAAAAATTTGTAGGAACATTTTTTGGTTAGAATGGCAGAAAAAATACAAAAAAATGTTTTGTTTTGCCAGAAATCGCTGTTATGTGATTCCTCAACTTCTTGGTTTATAACAATCTTCTCGACATCCGGATCAACTGTTACCCAAAAAATTCGTGTTCTACAGGTAAAAATACATAAAAAAACTTTGGTAAGTCCATCTGAATACAGGAGGCCGTTGTACCCCCCCTGGCGACAGAACTATATGATTTCGTCAATGCAGAATACCTAACCAAAAACTACAGTCTGAAAAGATATATTATAATAATTGCATGTTTGCCTAAATACTTTCGATCCAGTATCTATTTTGATGTGCAATTGTAGATCAAATCTTTATTTAACATACTTAAACATGATTCGGATTTAAATAAGCATAAATCTGCAGTTTTTATTTTTCGCAAAATAGGGGAATTATCAACCCTTAAAAGCAAAAACCGCACATTTTAATTATGTAACGTTTTAAAAGGAAGGTAGGCTAAGCTTACTTACAAAATGTAATCATAAGTGCTGTTTCACATTATAAGAATTTTGAACGTGCGAGGGTTTTCTCGTTCGATAGTTTTGACGCACATATCCTTTTCACACAATAAGGATTGAGTCGCACGAAGATATTTTGCTGTGTTGTTTGGTATATTATTTTTATTTACACTTTGTGGCTGAGGTAGGTACATGATACGATGTCGGATATGTGTCATTAGTGCTGTTTCACATTATAAGAATTTAAACGTGCGAGGATTAGAACGCACGACAACATTCCAATGGTGGCGCCTGTAATCATATGGAGCCTTTCTCACTAGACGGTGGTTGGAACGTTCGTTGAAGTCGCCGTGTTTATGACGTCCCTCGCTTACAACAGACGGCAGCCGTACCGTCTTTACGCACCCAGTAACATCATAGGGGACTTAATGCATTCTTTCATATTATACTGATGTTCAGTCGCACGAAGATAGTTTCTTTGGTTGTTTGTTACATTATTTTCATTTACACTTTGTGGCTGTTTAAAGTAGGTGCATGTATTTTATATTATGATGCCTCAGATTGATAGCGAAATATTAATAACATTAATTGAAGAGAGACCTGTTCATTGGGACAAAACAATAGAAATATATAAAGATAGAAACTTGGCGAGAAATGCTTGGAATGGTGTATGCCGTGCACTTAACAGTGCACGAATTAATTTGAATTAATTAATTTGACGAATTAGGTGATAAAGAAAAAAAAACACATTTTATAAGTACAGCAAAATTAATTATACAGTACGTAAATCGTTCAGCTGGACATAGCGAATATACAGTGAGAGAATTGTGGCGCTAACCTGTGTTAGTTGAAACTTCTGTTCGAGTACGAGTTTTTGGTGCAATAGAGCTGTTAGAACGAATAGAACAGGCCCGGACTGGGCTGCCGGCCCGCCGGCCCACCGGCCCCCGGGCCGGTGCGCCGTTTGCCTTGGTTAGTATCTATCCATTAAAAAATTTAACGCTGAAAAATTTTTTTTGAACCTTTACACAAAAATCATGCAGCTATCATTACCCTAAAAAATGTTTTTACTTGCTTCTGATTTCGCCGTTTGGCACCGAAGGCGCACCAGAAACCTACATAGCCAGTGGGTACAACAAAATACCAGATATCAGATAATCAAATAGTTTAGAGAGGATACGCGGCGCCCTCGAAGACTATTTTTACTATTCGGGAAGACTATGTTTGTGATTCGGGCGCCTTTCGTAGGTAACAATTTCCACTGTTTCTCTTATAAAAATAGCTTAGATGCAACGAGCGGCGCCCTCGAAGGCCATTTTTACGATTGGTGCACCTTTCGTGGGTATCAATTTCCACTGTTTATCAAACAACAGATATTTATACCTATAGAAGGCGCTCAAATCGAAAAATGATCTTCGAGGGAGCTGCGCGTCACGTCTAAGCTATTTGATTATCTGATACCTGGTACAAAGAGTGTTTACATCCCACAATTGGTCTAAAATATACAGGTGTTGTTTTCAGTGCTCCAAAACTACATTATGCATGCAGGATTGTTGTGTCCCAAACTCCTAAATAATGAAGCCAGTGGGTACAATAAAATACAACTTGTATCAGATGTCAGATAATCAAATAACTTAGATGCGACGCGCAGCGCTCTCAAATACCATTTTACGATTCAGGCCATAGAAGACCATTTTTACGATTGGGGCACCTTTCGTGGGGATCAATTTCCGCTGTTTATCAAATAACGGATATTTATACGCGAAATCACTACGCGTCGCATCTAAGCTATTTGGTTATCTGCTACCTAATCTCTCGATCAACTCCTTCACATCCTCGCATATCGGACCAATCAAGCCAAGAGTATCCACAAAAGCTTCCTGATTTGAAAATCTTTTTAGATCGCTATCTTCATCTTTCCGTTTCTTCCTTTTGCTCGTTAGGTTAAAACTCACATACTTATATAAGCTGAGCGATTGTTATTCCAAACCAGTCCAGCTTATGACACTGTTTAGAAAAGATTCTTAAACCAGCGAGAGGTCCAGAAAGGATTAACTATTACTTCTTACAAACATAGGTGGCTTACCGTCATTTAGCACGGTAAACCCCATGTCGTGGATCCATTCTGATAGGTATTCCTCTCTCGAAGCAGGACGTTTGGTGAAACATAACAATTGTACTCCAGCCCGTCTCAGCTTATGCCTTAACATACCTATTTACATTCTTAACAGAGTGTCTGGTGATTCCAATACCTCGGTTCACCACGTATACGGTCATGTCAGATCTCCTATCTTTAACGATTTTCTGTCGAAAGACCAAATGTCACACCTTAGCTTCGTGCGAGTGCCTCTGCAACGTCGTGAGCAGCTCTCGCCCTTCCCGCATTTATTTAAAGGAACTGCGTATTAGATGATTCTTATCTTTCTAACTTACCCATACTCTGTTTGATTCCTGGTCCTAGGTGTTTTCACCCACCCTTTTCTCATCGCTTGTGGCAGGGTGTCTCTTGAGGCCCCGCTTTTCCAGGATCAGTTTTTTACACTCCGAGCACTGTAAACTGTCGGCACTATGACCGGGTTCTTTAAAAGTGAGGGAAAAGTCGTCTCACTACTGCACTCTCGTGACTAGTGCCCCTTCCTTACCACATCTGTAGTAGGAGTCCTCCTTGTTTTCTCTCTTGCCTGATTTACTATGCCTGAACTGCAGGCATCTAAAGCACCCCTGGAAAGTCTCTCTCGTATCTTGCATGAGTTCCAGCCAATAAATATATGTTCTCTTTCCAGTGCCTTCTTGGCTGCGGTACGTGGTAGTCCTACCATGACGTTTGTGTTCTCTATTTTCCCTTATACAGACGAGTTTGACGTCGTCAGGCACCGTGCTGCCGGTATACCTCCGAACTTGTATCAGGATTTCTACCTTGGGACTCTTCCGTCTATATCAAATAGGTACACGGGACCTAATAGCCCCGGACAACCTCTACTGCGTTTCCCTCCGTGCGGGCCACGATAGTCTTATTCAGGCGCTCGGTCTGTTCTTTCCCTGTAACTTCGAGGATGAGGTCCCCTCTTATGCATTCTTTAGTGCTTTTAACGCTAATCCCCTTCTTCCTTGTGTCTACGCTACCCTTGATTTGCTTGAGCAACTCGGTGTAGGATTTTCTGCCTCCCTTTACGATCACCTTCTACGCCTCCACTCTCATTTCCCCGAGTTTATACTCCTCCAGCACGAGGTGGAGCTCCTCACCCATAAAGGTGAGTTCCAGGAGATTCCCATGGTTGCTACCTCTGTAGCCCCCACTACTCTTAGGTATGCCCCTCTGGTCTCCAGTGTCTCCATGTCTTCCCTCAATTTATAAATAATTGCCAGTAGTCTCTCGTCCCCGTCCATTTCCGTCACCCTTCCGTCTCAACGGAGGACCATGAAAATAGTCTGACGGTTTCCTCAGTTCTCTTCCTTCTGACTCTTCCTTGTAGTCATAGTATTAAGTTGGAGATACTCCACCTCTCCTGGTGTGTTTGCAGCTCCTGCACATATTCCCAGTTCATGTTTTACCCTTATCAGTTCGTGGAACCTTTCTTCCTCACCGAAAAGTCCATGTTCCACGACCACTACTAAGTCGCCTGCAAGTTTATTCCCTCTTCCCGGTTTAGCGACCGTATAATGAACCTCTTTCAATTCGACTTAATAATGTTCTTTATTTTTTCAAAGCCCTTTTTGCCCTGAGTTCAGGACCGTTGCGATAATTTTTATCTCTCCTTCACTAAGATTTTCGGGGAAGAACTCGTCGAAATCCATCTGTGGGGACACTCCGTACAGTCTCCCAAGTCGTTTTTTCCTCACCGGTTTTCTACACTATTCTATTTCGTTTCTTAATGCTGCCGAGGGCGACTTGTCTGAAAGTAACCTCCATGTCTTCGGCGACTCTCTTAAAGTTTTTAGCTAGTACATTGTCATATTTTGACGTTTATTTGTGTCAGTCGAAATGAGTTGTCAATTTTGAGGTTAATGTCCCTTAATTCTAACAACTATTTTGTCATCGAGAGAGCTCAGTTGCCACAATTATCTCAATATAATACAATGTGTGTATTTATGTATCTAAATGTATACAATCTATGTTCCTTATGTCTAGCTGAACGATTTACGTACTGTATGTTACTGATAACAACAGTAATTAAAACTGCTAACTATATTATAATAAACTTTATTTTACATAGTTGCAATTAACGTTGTGTATAGAGGGTGTTCCATCAATATGTGTGAATATAAAAATATATAACTCGTATCTTTTTGTGTTAATAGGATGGACCCAATGAATTCGGTTCCCCTTATTTTTCTTTCTTCGACGATAAAGTAAACACAACGCTATAATTTGATTTGTCACCAGATAAAATATACCTTTTATTCTACGAAATTATATTTAGTTTTATAAGGTAAACAACTCGGTAAAAACTTGAGTAGAGCGGCGGTCACGTCTTGTGTGAAATTATCTAAAAACAACATTTAAAACGAGGGGAACAACATTTAAAAATGAAGGGATGACAGAGGGTCTTTTAAATTATGTACATAAAAAGCATAGATTGTAATATTGTTCTGAAGCTGCTTTCTTGTGGAATGTTTATAATAAACTAGTCTAAATGGGAAATAAGCCACAATTTAACTAAAAAAAAATAAATTTATTAACGTTTCGACGCCCAAATCGGATGTCGAAAAGTTAATAAAATCATTTTTTTAGTTCAATTGTGGCTTATTTCCCATTTATAATACTTTATTACATAGATTGTATGAGCTAATTAAATGAGCTAATCCAAGATCCCACAAATAACTTAGTAGAACAACCATTCTTCCATTCATTTTAAAATGTTTTACCCCTAGTTTCAAATGTTGTTTTTAGATAAATTCACACAAGACGTGACCGCCGCCCTACTCCAGTTTTCACCGAGTTGTTTACCCTATAAAACTAAATATAATTTCGTAGAATAAAAGGTATATTTTATATGGAGCGAAATCAAATTATAGCGTTGTGTTTACTTTATCGTCGAAGAAAGGGAAATAAGGGGAACCAAATTAATTGGGTCCATCCTATTAACACAAAAAGATACGATTTATATATTTTTATATTCACACATATTGATGGAACACCCTCTATACTTAACGTTAATTGCAACTATGTAAAATAAAGTTTATTATAATATACTTAGCAGTTTTAATTACTGTTGTCATCAGTAACATATAATTAATTTTGCTGTACTTATAAAATGTGTTATTTTCTTTATCAGCTAATTCGTCAAATTAATTAATTCAAATTAATTTGTGCACTGTTAAGTGCACGGCTTACACCTTTCCAAGCATTTCTCGTCAAGTCTCTATTTTTATATATTTCTATTGTTTTGTCCCAAAGAACAGGTCTCTCTTCTTAATGTTATTAATATTTCACTATCAATCTGAGATATCATAATATAAAATATATGCACCTACTTCAAACAGCCACAAAGTGTAAATGAAAATAATGTACCAAACAACCATAGAAACTACCTTCGTGCAACTGAACGACAGTATCATATGAAAGGATGCATTAAGTGCCGGCGCAAATTGATCCCAAGCCAGACACAACCTGGCACCGGCGAGTTACGTAGAGAGTTCTGCGCATCCTAATATCAGTGAATACAGTGCCAGGTCTACACATGCGAACGTTTGTCATCGAAACACAGTTTTCTGGTGTCGTGGGACGCGTGACTCAATTCTCAGATGTGGTTTTGGTTTCGAGATGGACGTAGAGAAGCCAATAGAACTCGTTCAGAATTATCCCTTTGTATATGATACCAGTCACAAGGATTACATGAGGACGAAACTTAAAGACGAAGTATGGGACAAAATCGGAAATGAACTTAATACGAATGGTAAGTACAATTTACTGTGATAAATATATATTAGTACAATATAATCAAAACCCAACACCGCTTTGTCATTAAAATTCTAATAACTTTATTAGGTACCTACTCGTAGACAAAATAAACGGCGATAACAGATATGCCTTTACAAGAATACATTATTAAAAAAAAAGGTTACTTAAAACGAATAGGCCCGGATCCCGCGTAACAAAAAAAGTTGATTAATGGCAAGCTGAAAATATGTTAATAGCGTAACGATGTCTAGTCGGACAAACTTTAATGTATGGGAACACTGGAACAGGGGTAGTTTTAATTGTGGAACAGGTTAAAGATTTGGAACGTCAGACTACAAAAACTTCCCATGTATTTTATCGGACAGAACTTCCAATTGATTTCTTACCCTTTCATTAAACTCTCATGCTAAAATTAGACTGCTATTTATCACCTGTCATAATTCCTGTCATTTGACATGTTCTCTTGTCGGATTTATTAAAATGCCCAGTTGGTGATAAATACCAGTCTGATTTTTACATGAGAGTTTAATGAAAGGGTAACAAATCAATTGGAAGTTCTGTCCGACAAAATACATGGGACGTTTTCGTAGTATGACGTTCCAAATTTTTAACCTGTTCCACAATTAAAACTTCCCCTGTTTCAGTTTCAGTGTTCCCGTACATCAAAGTTTGTCTGACGAGACACCGTTAAGCTATTAACAAATTTTCAGCTTGCTATTAATCAACTTTTTGTTGGTACGCGGGATCCAGGCCTAGAAATACAATGTCACACATGATGGCGTAATCCCTTTTCTATAGGTATAAAAATTTTGTAAATATCATTCATTTCTTAAATCTACACAACATTATCATTAAAAATGATTCATTATTAAAAACCGTTAAGCATATCTGTGAATATCGCATTACCCTTAAATAAAATGTGTCATCATACCGGGCTTGTTCATGCTTAAAAACAAAATATGTAGACGAGATATAAATATATGTAATAGGTAAGCAGTTTTTGCAACGACAATCCAATCAAAATCAGTGTTGTTTATAATAATAGTATCGGCATCGGCTGATAAAATAATTAGTTTTTAGCAAAGTTGGCACCTTTGTGGATACTGAGGTACATAAAAGCAAATGTGTTAATTGTTGAGAAAACGTAGGCATTTAAAGTTTTAAAAGGTACTTAAAGCCAAAAATGAGACGCAAATTACAAGAGAAAGTAGAAATCTATTGTCCACAGTCCTAGTTATTAGGATTTTAGGATTAGAATTTTTCTTAAACACCTCAAAGCCGCGTGCCTGAAAGGGAAGGAAATTAGCAAATATCTCATTGTATTGTTTCTCAAAAAATTAAAAAATAACTATTTTATTGTTCCCCGAAAAATTCTATAATTTTACCATTGCATAATAATGTTGTGTCACGCACAACTGACAATCTGACATTCTTTGATATACACAGGTACAGCCGGTTCCTAAAAAAACTGATACGACTCTAGTAAGATTTGATCATGTTGAGCAGTGTATTTGATTGATCTCACATTATATTGATTATGACAGACAAATAATAAAATAAACAAACAACAAACAACTGATTCATGAAAAAACTAATAAGTATTTTAGAAAAATTTAAACGCAGGATGAAATATTACATTATTACCGAGGGCGGAAAGCCCCTTAGAATAAACAAGCAGTTTCTATTGAATGAAATATTTGAAATTAAATATCACACTTTTTTATTTTCAGCCCTGTAACTTATTAAAATAAATATTATAGAAGTTTTCAGGGACTTTCAGCCCTCGGTAATAATGTAGTCTTTCATTCTGAGTTTAAATTTTTCAAAAATATTTATTAGTTTTCTCAGGATTCGAAAAAAAATGAATATAATTAAACTGTTGAATTCCAGCTTCTCTAATTATTTGACATCAAAAGGCATTAGAAACTATTTGTAGATGATTGAAATCTGTATTGAAAACAACTGTTAAAATTGGTCTACGTAATTAAACATATTCCAAAATTTTGTAAAAATGTAATACATTTCAGTTTTCAGCCCAAATTTAGGCCACACACAATGCAATAATGTTCACATTTTTTAACTGTCAATATTTTTATTTTATCATCTATTGTTTAAAAACAATACAGTTGATAATATACCCTCAGTTGCGGAGAAAGTATTATAATAATAAAGATTAATAATAAAGTCTAATAACCGTGGAACAGAATAAGCTATCTGACAAATTTTAAGATTTGGCAGTGACATTGACAGTATGTAAATATTAAGTATTTATCCTTCAAAATACACTGCTCAATTTTCTACAAAATACGCGTCAAGAGTCGTATCAGTTTTTTTTGGAACCAGGTGTACACTTGATCTAGCGAAATGGAGAATAGTTATAATTCTTTGTTTTTTTGTTTCTTCAGACAAATACGAAAATTAGGAATATCGTAGTGTTGATTAAATAAATTTTTGTGAAAAATTTGCAATTACGTCAGTGTTTCCCCAAAGGTGCGAGTTATTACAGTAAACTGGTTTTGACTATAGAAAAATGCAAATATGTAATGCGTTGTTGGTGTGGTAGTAATTTATTACACAGCTAAAATCATAATTAAAGATATTACTAATATTTTAAACACATTGAAGGTATAGGACCCTTTTCTTTATTCATTCTTCTCAAGACCTCGACGTTTGTGACTCTCTCCGTCCGTGATATTCTCAAGATTCTGCGATACATCCACAGTTCAAATGCCTCTAATTTTTTAGTATCAATCTTTTTCAGCGTCCATGACTCCATTCCGTAGAACAGCATAGAAAGTACGTAACATCTCATCAGGCGAAGTTTCATTTCAAGGCTCAAATCTCTTCCACAGAACACTCTCTTCATTTTAGTGAATATGGATCTGGCTTTTTCTATTATTATTTTGATTTCTGCTGAGCTATCATTGTCTTCATTTATAAAAGTGCCTTAATATTTGTATTTGCTAACTAGATCGATAATTCCATTGTGTAAATATAAATTTTGGACATTTCGTGTTGATTTCGATATTACCATAAATTTAGTTTTCTTTATGTTCAAAGATAGTCCATATTCTTCGCTGCAGTCTGCTATCTTATTCACCAATGTCTGTAGCTCTTCAAGTGTTTCTGCGATCAGAACGGTGTCGTCAGCAAATCGCAGATTGTTTAATCTAACACCATTTATTTTAATACCTATGGATTGCTCAGAGAGTGTTCTATTCATTACGTCTTCGAAATAGAGATTAAACAGGGTTGGTGACAGTATACACCCTTGTCTCACACCTCGCTTTATTTCAATTTCTTCAGTGGTATTATTATCTACTCTCACTACTGCTTTCTGACTATAGTACATATTTGCTATTAGTCGGATATCTCGTTTATCTAAATTCTTTTCTGCCAGGAGTCTGATTAGATCATCATGCCGCACTTTATCAAAGACCTTGTTATAATCTATGAAACACATCAGATACAGATACATCAGTATTTGTACTCAGTATCTACCACTGAGACCCGGTATCAAAAGTAACCGTTACACGTCCGCACTGATTTTGCCCGTCCCTCTATTCGTTGCAGAGACAGCCAACGGTTTGGTTTTATTGTGAACAATATGCGGCACGCTAGAAAAATAACTGCACAGGTCACCCGTCCCACCGGCGCAGGTTGTGACTCGCTTAGGTTCAATATGCGCCGGGACTAAGTCCCCTATGCTACTGGGTGCGTAAAGACGGCACGGCTGCCGTCTGTTGTTGTAAGCGAGGGACGGCATAAACACGGCGACTTCACCGAACTTTCCAACAACCGTCTAGTGAGAAAGGCTCCATATGATTACATGCGCCACCACTGGAATGTCGTCGTGCGTTCTAACCCTCGCACGTTTAAATTCCTATAATGTGAAACAGCACTAATCAGTAAATTTCTTGAGAATTGTGAAGTTTTACCTTATTTTACCTTCAAAGAATGGACTAAGACATTCTATTAGATAAAAAAGATAAAAAAGATCAAGGCAGGTTTTGTTTATATTTGATTCAGAGTTGGACCACCATCTCCATATAGCTATTTCAGCATCCTTATGCATCATCAGTGAAGCTTATGCAGTCACAACTCTGAAGGAAATATAAACATTCTGCCTATTTAAGGCAAACCATCGCAATGCAATGAACCCACCTTTTGAGACGCAATTTAGCGACATCTCTCGTATTACGAGGAAAACAACGAAAAGCCCCAGATACAAAGTTTACTACCTTTTATACAATTAGAATAATTGAAATAAAAGTACAATAAACAATATTTTAAATCAAGACTTTTCGTTAATAAACTGCTTTCTGGCTACATCCCTTATCTCCGGATTTTACAATATATAATCACAGAGACGATGAAAATAGGAGAAAGCAAATATAGGACACTTAGGCCACGCATTTACCTTCTCTTCGTCTAGGAAAAGGACCGAAAGACAGTTTCTAAATATTTAAAACTGAGTAAAAATGAAAAAGATTAAAAAGATCAAGGCAGGTTTTGTTTATATTTGATTCAGAGTTCGACCACCATCTCCATATAGCTATTTCAGCATCCTTATGCATCATCAGTGAAGCTTATGCAGTCACAACTCTGAAGAAAATATAAACATTCTGCCTATTTAAGGCACACCATCGCAATGCAATGAACCCACAATTTTGAGATGCAATTTAACGACATCTCTCGTATTACTAGGAAAACAACGAAAAGCCCCAGATACTAAGTTTCATTCTATTCACACTATAGTTACATTCTATTAGATTTAAAATAAATTCTATTACGTTATTACTCACACGTAACCCACTAAATCAAATGATTCCTTACGGAATGTCTTTTTTACGCTTTTAGGCTTTTTTATCTTTGTAGTAAAGACTCTCGGTAATGCGAAAAATATACCAGCAATACCACTAAAAGCAGTCCTGAGGCGTCTAATCAATTTGACGAATGAAGAAGGGGAAGTATGAAAAAAGATTATGTTAAGATCCGAATTTATGTTTTTATCACGACACTTGAACAAGATTTGACTTATTTTTTCCGAACAAACTGCCTATATGATTTCCCCCAGGAAATTGCAGCGAATTTTTGGGATACGTGTTCGATATTGGGTATGTAAATCAACGCTGGTAAAGTCTCTAGTGTTGTATTCTTTGTCAATTCTGTAGTATTTGAAATAGACAAGGGAAAAAAGGTAAAGTAAATGTGAAATATTTGAAGAATATATACAGTGGAACCCGCTTAATAGAATACCGATTATAAGAATATCCCGGTTTAAAGAATAGAATTTTGAGGTCCCGAAATGTTTCTACTAGCCACCAATAATCGGTTATTAGAATATCCCGGTTATAGGAATACTTTAGTATGGCACGAAGACTATTCCAATAAGCGGGTTCGACTGTAGTAGGGTGGTGCGAAAAAAGTCAAGTTGATAATCCCGTATCGCTATAGTGCGGAAAAGTTGCGATTGGTAATTACAAGAAAACAAAACAAAAATTATTAAAATCGGACTTTATCTTCCGATCCCGCAACGGGCCTAAAATTATGAAAAAAAAAATGAAATTTTACCTTTTCTTCGGAAATTTTTATTTATGCTCCATGTACTTTTTATTTATCGCTATAGTAAAATTTATTTACAGTTTGCATGGTTAATGCAGTAATAAAAACAAGAGTTTTACGCATCTAACGAATATTTTCCAATCCCGCAAGGTCAATCAAAATCTATAAATATTTGAAATTGTAGATGATTTTGATAAATTAAAAAACATTTAGTTATCTCATTTTTCTCCTACATTGTGAAGTTTTTCGCTTGTTTATATATTGCATGACAATACTTAAACAGCCCAGAACTCACAATGAGGAGGTGGTTGCACTTCTAGCTCCACACACACCCTTCTCTCCAACCAACCAATGAATGTGATTTTTACATTATTTACATAGTAAATTTCTTTTTCATGCTTGTATCCAGCTTTTAAACATCAACTTTGTATTGTGATTTGGTGGTAGAATCTGGCAGCATGGACCTTGATTTAAGTGTTGCCCTTATGAATCCATCTCTTGATTGGGGCCCACATACATTAGACCAGGGGTAACTCACTTAATCGGACTCGAGATCTACTGTCTGCCTTTCTAATTCTCTGGGATCTACTGACTAGGAATTTTTGTAATATTTAGGACGGGAATAGATAGGTAGGTAGATGATTTTTTCTTGCCATCGATCGACTCACCTAGGGGTCGCGATCGACGGGTTGGCCTCCCCTGCATTAGACGATGCTTCCGTGACCAACTTTAGGCACCTCTCATCAGCTTACGTATGTCAGGTATAGTTTGTACATTCTAGTCTGGTATGTCGCCCGATGTAATGCAAGAACTTATATCTTCACTTGACACTTCGAAGAAGTGGTGGAGAAGATAGTTTTGCAACAGTCTGTAATAGTTTTGCAACATTATATTCCACTCTATTATTTCAGTTTATTCCCGTGGTTCAAAATTTCAAGTAGTAGGTAGAAAGGAAACACATTAGAGAGCTGGGGCTAAGGAGAGTGTTAAAAGCCGGATAGACTAAAGCCAAGGGCAAACGTATTAGAAATTGCATCCCTCCTACTTTAAATTTTGAAGCACAGGACTACACTGAAATATTAGATTGGAATGTTGCAAAACTATCTTATCCACCAGTTCTTCAAAGCGTTTCAAATGAAGATATAAGTTCCTACATTATATCAGGCAACACGCCAGACTGGAATGTACAAAACCATCCCTGTCATACGCAAGCTGTCTAGCGGTGCGTAGAGTTGGTCACGGAAGTATCGTCTAATGTATGTGGGACCCAACCAAGAGATGGATTCATCAAGGCAACACTTAAATCAAGGTCCATGCTGCTAGATTTTACCACCAAATTCAAAGTTGACGTTTAAAAGCTGGATACAAACAAATGAAAAAGAAATGTAATATGTAAATAATGTAAAAAACACACACTCATTGGTTGTATGGAGAGAAGGGTGTGGATGGAGTAAAAAGTTCAACCACCTTCTTGTTGTGAGTTCTTGGTCGTTTAAATATTATTATACAATATATAAACAAGCGAAGAGCTTCACAATGTAACAGAAAAATGAGATAACTAAATGTTTTTTAATTTATCAAAATCATCAACAATTTTAAATTTTTATAGATTTTGGTTGACCTTGTGGGATCGGAAGGTATTCGTTAAGTGCGTAAAACTATTGTTTTTATTACTCAACCATGCAAACTGTAAATCAATTTTACTATAGCGATAAATAAAATTTACATTGAGAATAAATAAAATTTTCAGAAAAAGATATAGTTTCATTTTTTCATAATCTTTAGGCCCGTTGAGGGATCGGAAGATAAATTCCGATTTGAATAATTTTTGGTTTGTTTTTCTTGTAATTACCAATCGCAGCTTTTCCGCACGATAGCGATACTGGATTATCAACTTGACTTTTTTCGCACCACCCTAATGTATAGGGAGAAACAATTCTGTGGCCTCTAACAATAAAACACTGAAAAACTTTTCATTTTTTAGTTATCAATACTTCCACAAAATGTATCATAAGTTATTTTCACTGCAGCTATTTCGGCGGAGTTCCTTTCTCAAGTGATGTATTGTTGTATAATTATTTTTGGGAAAAAATTAGAGAATAGATTTATATCGGAGACCACGAGATAACAGATTTTCATCGCCCTGTATATGACCAAAAATTGTAAATATTATAATCTAGCTAGTAACCAGTGTTTTCGCGGGAAGTGAAATCGTTAAGTGATTTGTTAATGATTCCTTGAACGGACATATAATTATGCGGTAAAATTTAGAAAGTACATTTATTTCGCTTTTGAATGAACAATTACGTTTTATAGACGTTTCTTAGAAGGATAGGCAATAAACAAATTTATTGAGTTTAGAATATAAGGTTTTTTGTTTAGCATTTTAAACAACGAAAAGTAATTTGGTATCTCCTAGAATTTAACAAAATGGAAAAGTTTTATACAAATTATATGGGTTCTTGAGAAATCAAAATAGGTATGTAGTGGGTAGAGAGGATTTTTGTGATTGGCGAAGAAAGATGGATGGAAGGGATGAGAGTGTTGAGTCTGATTTTGAGGAGAGAAAAAATGGTCACTGTGTAATTAATATCTGGAAAGTACAGTCCAATTTTTAAAAATTGAGAAGTCGGTGTATAGTGGTGAAATTGGCCTTCGCGAGCAGATCGTGGTAAAACAAAATCGTTGACCGAGTTGAGAAGTTAATTTTCCTTGTGTCCGAGGAGATTTCTGTGTTCTATCTAGAACGAGTAGCCGGTGGGTATCAATTTGCACAAGTTATCGAGCAGAGAGAAAACTGAATAGAGATTTCGAATCCCGTTGTTTGTTTGTTGGTGAAGCAGTTTGGATGAGAAAGACCTTTCCCTACATCCTAGGAGCAAGTGTGAGAGAATTGAAAGGCGCAATCCAGGAAGAAGAAGTAAAGAAGTAACAAAAAGGTTAGTCAGAATTTTTGTGAAACGGAGAGAGTTTGTTTTATATCCACACCATATTTGTTTATTTTTATATTGAGCATTTCTATAGCACAATTTAGTCATTCCAAAATTTAAAGAAGAGATAAGTAATCAATTCAAAAGGAGAAAAGTAAATTTTAGTATTTTTGTAAGAATAGTCTGACGAATTATTTAAATAAAAGTTTTTTTAAATCAAAGGAAATATCAGAATTAAAGCTTAATTTATTAGATGAGAAAAAGTTGCAACAGAATTAAATTTTAATATAATTTTAAAATCTTATGTTTATGGTATATTGGATAAATAAAAAATATTTATAACATTTATATGACATCCAGTGTATTTAATTTCCCTGTTTTGTCCCTGGATGAAGTAAGCAACTAGAGATACTAGAAGCCACAAACCTAAGGTAATGCATTAAAATTAAAATAGCCATGAAAATAAAATTTATTAGTGAATTCAATTTAATTTTGGTTTTGTTTTACATATAGTCCTGTCGCCAGGGGGGGGGGGTACAACGGCCTCGTTAATTCAGATGGACTTACCCAAGTTTTTTTTATGTATTTTGACCCGTAGAACACGAATTTTTTGGGTAACAGTTGATCCGGATGTCGATAAGATTGTTATAGACCAAGAACTTGAGGAATCAAATAACAGCGATTTTTGACAAAACAAAACAATATTTTGTATTTTTTGGGTCATTTTAAGCAAAAAATATTTCTACAAGTTTTTTAGTAGGATGCACAGTTTTCGAGATAAACGCGGTTGAACTTTGAAAAAATCGAAAAACTGCAATTTTTAAACCCGAATAACTTTTGATTAAAAAATAAAATAGCAATTCTGCTTAGCGCCTTTGAAAGTTCAAGTCAAATTATGTCGGTTTTGATTATTTGCATTGCTAAAAATTTATTGTGTTATTGTTAAACAAAGCTACAACAACTAGTGCGTGAGTGATGTTTCTATGATTTCTCATTTAAAATCGAACGAGTAGGTAGAATAGGTACTAGTGCAATCAAGACTATTTCTACGTTACATGCGTTAAAACGCATGTAAAAGCACGGGAAACCCTACGTGTTTATAGCTTTGTTAAACAATAAAAAAATAAATTTTTACCAATGCAAATAATCAAAACCGATATAATTTGACTTAAACTTTCAAATGCGGTAAGCAGACTTGCTATTTTATTTTTTAATCAAAAGTTATTCGGGTTCAAAAATTGCAATTTTTCGATTTTTTTAAAGTTCAACCGCGTTTATCTCGAAAACTGTGCATCCTACGAAAAAACTTGTAGAAATATTTTTTACTTAAAATGGCCCAAAAAATACAAAATATTGTTTTGTTTTGCCAAAAATCGCTGTTATTTGATTCCTCAAGTTCTTGGTCTATAACAATCTTATCGACATTCGGATCAACTGTTACCCAAAAAATTCGTGTTCTACGGGTCAAAATACATAAAAAAAACTTGAGTAAGTCCATCTGAATTAACGAGGCCGTTGTACCCCCCCTGGCGACAGGACTAATAAGTAATAATTAGAATATTTAAATAATTAATCAAAAAAGAATTTGCTGATTAATCTCATATAAAGAGAGAGATACAGAGCATAACAATATTTTACTGTGTTTGCACTTTTAAGTCTCTAACTAAATAGTTTGAAGAGTGGTGAGCTATTTGTCTCAAGTTGATCATTCAGAATTATATCTGTCTTTTTTAAGTTATGGTTATGAATTTCCATAGGTTCTAATAAAAATAGCTTAGGGCCTTTATTTTGAATATGAGGAATTTGAAACTGTCCATTAAAATAATGATTATGATCTAGAAGGTGAAGTTAGTACCTAGAACCTTAGTGCAGTCACTGTAGGTGGATATGAGCTATAACCTCCGATTTCGTTGAACCTCCATCGATTTGCATGAAAGTTGGTGAGTGGTTAGAGGATATCTCAAGGAGCAAAGGTGACATGGTGCCAACTTGCGCTTTTACCCTGGGGGTGGATGCCACCCCTCCTCGGGGGTGAAAATTATTTTATTCAAAATAACCCCACAATTCGATATAGGAAAAAATTATAAGCAAAATTTGTTATATAAAGTTATTAAAATAGATCAAAACTTTTTGAGTTATTAAAGATCAAAGATTTTAATCTTTCGTGAGAAAAATGCATGTTTTTAACCGATTTTTCATAAATAATTCAAAAACTATAAGTTCTTACAAAAAAGTTCATATTATCAAAATTGAGGATAATAAAAAATCAAATAAACTTCTTACTAGAAAAACCTTTCAATGTTAACTAAAAGTGGGTTATAGTTAACTGAATGTATATTTCTTTCGTCGAGTACCCAAATCTACGTATTCAAGCTTAAATACCGGGAAAATGATGCATTTTATAACATAAACTTATTAAACATTTGTCAAAGTTAATAGAAATATCTATCAAATAAGCCCTCGAACAAGACGATAGCATGAAAATTTATGCACCAAACATGTTTCAAAATGTATCTTTTAAAAAATTTTCCAAAAAATGTTGTTTTTTTGTATATAACTCCGTTATTTTTTAAGATCTCAGATCCACCTAAAAACTATTTAAAAGCTGATTCCAAGAGCTATTAAAAAACGTTAAAATTAGTCATTTAAACTTCTTACTTTTTTAAAAATAAAAGGTTAAATGGCCCCGGTTACATGGTTCTCACAGCAAAATTGAAATTTTAAACGTTTCTATCTCGGTTATTTTTTACTCCACGGAAATAGTAAAGTGGGTAGAGTATTTGGAACAGAAAAAAACAAAATTTAGTTATATACAATTTTTTACGTATATTGAGTATTTTTGCAGTTTTTATCAAAAGAAAATGAAAAGTACGATAATTTTAAAAATTATGATTTTTTTAAATTATATCTTTATTTTTCAAAAATATGCATTCTAAACCGGTCAAAATTGTTGAAATCATTAACTATGTTAACCTAAAGAAATTCTTGTGAGGATTGCTACAAATTTTAATTTTTGTGTAAATGGCGTATGTTTTATTTTTCACTTTTTCCTAAAAAAAATCGAAAGGGTTCTCTTATTTTCATCAGAACTTGCTTAATTTTGATGCTATTAACTTCTACTGGAGATCATTTGATAGGTATTCCGAAGTAATTTGACAAGTGCTTAACAAGTATATTCTATAAAATGCATCGTTTTCCCGTTATGTAAGCTAGAATACTTAGATTTGAGTACTCATCGAAAAAAATATACATTCAATTACCCATAACTCACTTTGAAATAACGTTAGTTTAATTCTTTGAGTGGGAATTGTATTAAATTTTTTATTATCTTTAATTTTGGTTATTATAGTTTTTTTTACAAAAGCTTATAGTTTTTTAGTAATACGTGAAAAACAGCTTTAAAACATGCATTTTTTTAAGAAAAAAATAAAATCTTCGATATTTAATAACTCAAAAAGTATTCATTTATGTTAATAACATTATATAACAAATTTTGCTTAGAAGTTGCCCCTATATCGATTTCTGGTATTATTTTTAATAAAAAAAATTTCACACCCGAGAAGGGGTGGCATTCACCCCCAGGGTAAAAGCGCAAGTTGGCATCATGGCACCTTTATTCCTTGAAGTATTTTATAACTACTCACCAATTTTAATGAAAATCGATAAAGGTTCAACGAAATCGGAGGTGAAAACCTTCAGTGACCCCACTACCTGTTTTTCTGTTATTGGAAGGCCTTTTGTGTTCTACTATACGTTTTCAAAGGTTGTGCCAGTATGACCGATGTAAGTTTTTGGACAGTTACCACATGTCAAGTTGTATACAACACCCTATAATAATTGGTTTTTGCTCTTAGCCCGATCAAAGGACAATCTGACCCAAAAAAAATAAAGGAAGGATGAAAATTTGGGAATAGGTAGTTGAAATTGTCTATTATTATATAAGAAAAAGTTTACAATTCTACACGCCCTCCATTTTATAAAAATGGAGCGGAATACCCCTTCTCGGGGGTGAAAAAATATACATTCAAAATAAGTCCGTAATTAGATAAAATGAATAATTCTAAGCAACTTTTGTTCCATAGAGTTTTTTCACTATAAAGTCAATATTTTCTGAGTTATTTGCGAGTGAATATATTCATTTTTAACAACAAAAACATGTTTTTCGACGGTTTTTCGCAAATAACTCAAAAAGTAAGTATTTTATCGAAAAAGATATTCTTAGTAAAAATATAGCTTATAGATAGTGAAAAGAATGGTGTACGCATGAAGTCTGTATACCCATTAGAAGCGGAGTTATAACTAATGAAAAGTAGGTCCCTATTCGTCCAATTCCAAATCGAATATTTCAAAGTGAAATAACCAAATAACCAAAAAACGGAGCACTTTCCAGGGAAAACTCATTAAAACTTTTTTAAAGTGTTTAAAAAAGGTTTATTTTTGTTTTTTTAAACTTCCAACATTAAAAGTAAGTGAGTTACTCTCAAAATATGCTCCCTTTAATATTTGTTGCTCCCTTTATAAAAGTTGCTCCCTTTTATATTTTGGTAAAAACAATCGCGAAATTCACCCCCTAATTAGCATCCCAAATAAAATTAATCGTTAGCGCTTCACAAGTTACTTTGTTTATGTATTCTTTATAATGATCTATAAGGTTTATTGGTTCAAACTCTTCCGTTTTGAAAAAAATTGGTTTTAAAATAATTTTTTTTTCTGATTTTAAAAAAAATTCCTTTTTTTTTTCAAAAATAAATAATATTAGTATGTAATACCAAAAATCTCAAACAGTAATAAAATGTACCTTTTGCTTTTCTGATTATTTTGGATTTTTTTGTTTTCCTGGTAGACAAAAATTGGTTATGCTATGTCTGTTCAAAATTTGCATACACTCGTGATTAGTGATTTGTTTAAGCCGTTTTAACTACAGCATTTTTAAAAAGAAGCACTTTGAACCGATGAAACTTAGGGATCATATAAAGAATACATAAAAAAAGTAAAGTGTGAATCGGTAACGATTAAATTTATTTGGGATGCTAATTAGGGGTGATTTTCGTGATTTTTATACCAAAAAATAAAAGGGACCAACAATATTTTGAGCGTTACTCACTTACCTTTAATGTTAGAAGTTCTTTTAAAAAACAAAAATAAACCTTTTTTAAACACTTTAAAAAAGTTGTAATTAATTTTTGCTGAAAAGTGCTCCGTTCTTTAGTTATTTCTTGTCGAAATATTCGATTTGAAATTTGACGAAGAAGGACTTACTCGTCATTAGCTACAACTCTGCTTCTATTGGGTCAATAGACTTTATGCGTACACTGTTGGTTTCACTTTTTGATAAGCTATATTTTTGCTAAGAATACTTTTTTCGAAAAATACATACTTTTTGAGTTATTTGCGAAAAACCGAACAGAAGCATGTTTTTTTTTGTTAGAAATTAACATATTTACTTGATAATAACTCAAAAAGAGGGTATGTAGAATTATAAACTTTTTTTTTTATATAATAATAGACAATTTCAACTACCTATTCCCAAATTTTTATCATTCCTTTATTTTTTTGGAGGTTTTCGTTAAGTTAAGTATTCCTTGATCGGGCTATTTTGGCGTTAAGGTATTGATCTTAAGGTATTTGCTTACGTTGTTGTTTTTTTCTTAAAGCTGATGCTATTCATTCTTTCTTTTTTATGTGTTTTGCTATTTTTGTTGATAGTTGTGTTACATGATACTTCTTTAGTAGTTTGCTAAAGGCGGGTTCTCAATTAACAGTTTCGCAATCTGATTGATTCATTATTAATGAAAAATAAAAAGCGACGTTTGTATTTATACGTTTCATGTTTTAATACATTCAGTAGGTACGCAGTTAGTCCAAACATTTTATGAAAATGTTTAAAAAATTGGGACCAGCTGTTCGCAAAGTATGTTTACAATTAGTAAATGAATTACAGAATATTCTAGTGAATCAAAAGAAAAGATGACGTCGTAGATTGTAGGTGAGGTCTTGAATATTGCTCAGAATAAATGAGATGTTAGTGAAACTATATTGAAATAATTAGATTTAGAAGATTGTGATTCATACACAAACCACTTAAGAATGAACGATGACAAATTTTGAGAGATTCTGCAAAAAAATGCTCCAAAAATACAAAAAGCCAATACCATCAGGAGACAATGATCAGTCAAAATGATAAAAAGTAGAACTGGTTTTCACTTTAACTGAAAGTATGAATGCACTGATCACTTAAAATGAAAATGTGTTCTCATGTTCATTATTTGTTCAGTATCACTGAATCAGTTAGACTGCCTCAGCGAAACTGACAAGTGAGATCCCGCCTTAACCCTTAACTTGGCAGTGTGTACTCCAGGATACGTTATTTATTAAAATTAATTTCTCTATATATAGGTAAAGTTGCCACGAGATTTTAAACGTACCCTCTTCATCAGGCATTCGCCTAACCAATAAATTAATTTGAATGTCATACACAGAGATTTCCACCAATGAGAGAGCGTTTTATGTAAGCGTGCTAAAAATGGCTTCCAAAGAAGGTGTTAGTTTGTGTCATTCGGAAAATAAATTCATTTTTTAAATGTTTTAAGTTATTGTATGAATTGGTAAACTATAATTCTAGATAATTAGGCCTGCAAAAAACAATCGTATAAAATAATATTCAGGATTTGTTTATAAACAAACAGATAGGATCACTTTGAAAAGTAGTATCTCTGAAAATACATTGCCAGGTTAGCGGCAATTTAGATAGTATCCTTGAATATACATTGGCAGGTAATGATGAAAATTGAATAAGTATCTTTTTGGATACAGTACCCGGTATACGGACAAATACTAACTGTTTCTTATTAGCTGCTTTGCCGATTAGAGGATTAACAGGAAAGTAATAAAAACATTTGGTATATTATGTTTGTAATGATTTATCGTATGTTTTTATCTACTCCAAAAGCTTGTATGTATGTCCCAGCTTGTATGTATGTCCCAGCTCGTATGTATGAATCATATATGTATGTCCCGTCAAAAATTCTTGAAAATATTAGTATCAAAAAATGTTACGGTATGTTTTCATATTATCGAATTCTATTTTTAATATATTAGGTATATACAGTGCGTCTGTAAAGTAACGCATAAATTCATTAGATATTATCAGTAGTAATTGCACAAGAGCTCTAAAATTATTGAATTTTTCCCGAGTGACACTTCGACAGTTTTAATTTCACGAGCCGAAAGCGAGTGAAATTATGTCAAAGTGTCACGAGGGCAAATATTCTATATTAATTTTAGAGATCGAGTGCAATTTGTTGCGATTATTTCATGAATAAAACTGTTCAAAACCAAAATTTTATTGTATTTATTTATGTAAGTACAAATTAGTACAATTAAACACACAGTTGTTATAAATATTTTACGGTTGAAAGTCATCACTTTTATAATTTTTAAAATATTAATTGTCATTAATGTCACTGAATGTATTTTTTCATAGCAACGAAGGGCATCTGACGTAATATACTTGACGACGGGAAATTATCAAAAATTATCAGAATCTTCTATGAATGGAATAATCTAAATAATCATAGAAATTCCCAATACAGATCGATTTTTATTTTTAAATTACGATTTTTTGGCATAATACTAGTGACGTCATCCATCTGGGCGTGATGACATTATCGATGACACCGAAAAAGAAGATTCGTAGTCACGTCATATATTCGTAGAATATACCTGGAGAAGATGTCAGAAAAGATGAAACCAAAGGACGATGTCAGAAACCAAAGAAAGATGTCAGAAACCAAAGGACGATGCCGAAACTGTTGCAAAGGACAAACAGCAATGAGTTGTACAAAATGTAGGGCGAGATTATGTTTGACGGAATCCCGTAATTGTTTTTATGATTTTCATAATAATTAAATTTTGTAATTTTTTATACTTATAATTACTTTTTACTTTTTTTTTGAGTGTTCCAAGTTTTATTTGAAGTTTTGAATTTAAGTTTTAAAAATAAATGTTTGATCATCATTGTAGTTTATTTATAATTTATAAATGTACATAATTTTATATTAATTGATTCAATATGTGTATGGTTGAAACCCCTACACAAAAAGCCATCTATTCATAATTGAAGTAACACAAAATTCCACAAAATAAAATGACAACATTAGACAAATCTACAAATGTTTCGCTAAAAGTCTTGAAAATTCTAAAGACTTTTAGCGGAACAATTTATTGTAGATTTGTTTATTGTTTTAATTATATTTTGTGGAATTTTGATAATTTTGTTTTAATTCAATGACCCAATAATATTTAATATATTGGTCCAAACTACAAATATACTTCTTGGCAATGTATCTTTCTAGATACGGAGATATTTTTTTAATAACCTGTCAATGTATCTATTGGGCATCAGTACTTATTTTATAGTGTTCCTGGCAATGTGTCTTGCGAGGTACATTGTAATGTACGGTACGCCTAGTAGTCTATCTTATGGGATACAATGTCAATAAAACGTCAAAAATTTTAAAATCGAAAAAAAAATGTAATTGACTCTGATAATGATATAATGGAGCCCTCTAAAAATGACATCCAGTAAGCAAAAACATTTTTCTTACAGCGGTTACAGGCGCGCCAAGTTAAGGGTTAAGGAAAAAAAGAACAGCTCGGAAAAAGTTGGTCTAGGATTTATCAAATAATAGTTATTTTCCTAACTAATGCGGACAGTGATACTTTCACGCATGAGACTGCCGTTGACCTGAACGACGCGATAGCGGAGTTCGGGCAAGTTGTCGAGTGTGGGGAAGACACTTTCCGCATGAGTTAGGCACAACTTTTTTTTTAGGGCCGTACGTTTGGAAAGAAGCCACAAAAATAGGGTTATATCAAATTTTATTTAGAAGTGAAAATACACAAATTAATTCTTTGACAAGGTTGTCAAAACCAAACTTTCAATATAATGGTTTAACACGACGACGATATTGGTTTCCATGACGATGATTCAAAACCATTGTAATTGTCTACTGATCTGACTTTTAAATATTGTGTCAAAATACAAGAGCTCTACAATTATCGAATTTTTCCCGAGTGACACTTCGACTTTAAAGCGGTTGATGGAAGAATATCATATATAAGAATGAAAAATAAACAAGCAAATTTAACATTTGTTAATATATATGCACCTACAGAGAATGCTCCCGAAGAAGAAAAGAATGAATTCTATGAGAAACTTGAAGAATTGTACGAAGATATACCAAAGAACGACATACTAATCCTACTAGGAGACTTTAACGCAAAGATAGGGAAAGAAGACACGAACAGAGAAATCGCAGGAAAAGAAACAATCCATCAAAATACGAACAACAATGGCAGGAGAATATGTAATCTAGCAGCAGCAACCAATACTTTTATTATTAGCACCCAATTCAAGCACAAAGTAACGTGGCTAATACCTGGAACGACAGACGGAAACCAAATAGACCACATCCTAATTTCAAAAAAATGGAGAACAATTGTACAGAATGTGAGGTCCTACAGGGGAGCCAATGCTGATTCGGATCACATTTTGGTGATAGGCGACATGTAATTGAAGATACTTAAAGACAAAAACGACAGAAAGAAAAGAAAGAGGTGGAATAGGTCAAAACTAAACACAGATAATGCAAACAGAAAATTCTGCACTAAGTTGGAAGAAAAACTACTAGTCCTAAAACCATCGGACATAGATGAAACATGGGAAGACATAAAAGATAGTATTTTAACAGCAGCAGAGGAGACGATAGGACTAATGAACGACAATAAAAGAAAAGATTGGTACGATGAAGAATGCGAGCAAGCTAGTAAAGGCAAGGACCAAGCAAGACACAGGTGGTTGGCCACAGGGAAACAAGAAGATCTCCTACACGATAAAGAGAAAAAGAAAGAGTCAGACAAATGTTGCAGAACTAAAAAGAAGAAATGGCTTGAAGACTTACTGCTGGAACTCGAAGCTAATAGTAACGATAATGCAAGACTATATAAACACATAAAAGCACAGAATAAGAAGAAGATTCCGGCAAATATTGGAAAAAAGGAATGGGAAACACACTATAGAGAATTGTTCAAAAAGAAAGGCGATGCTGAAAATGCAGAAAATGAAGAACAAACAGTAAATAGGAATGAAGAACAATCAGAGCCTCCCTCATACAACGAAGCATTGGCGACCATAAACACATTAAAGACAAGGAAAGCAGCAGGACCAGACGACATTATAAATGAGTTCTTCAAGAAAGGGGGAGAGGAACTAGCCCACAGAATCCACAAGCTGATAGAACGAATATGGGAAGAAGAACGCATGCCGAACGACTGGAATTGCGGTCTGATAACACCAATCCCTAAAAAAGGTGACAAGACGAAATGCAGTAACTACAGGGGAATCACGCTATTAAATACAATTTACAAAATATTAACTAGTTTGATCAGACAAAGAATAGAAAAAGAAACGAGAACAAAAATAGGTGAATACCAACATGGATTCAGAGAAGGTAAGTCAACAATAGATGCAATACACATTGTAACGCAAATCGTCGAAAAAAGTTACGAGCATGGAATAGATCTACATATACTGTTTATTGACTACAAGCAAGCCTTTGACAGTGTAATAAGGGAGGAGCTAATTAATGATATGAAGCAACTAGGCATTCAAGAAAAACTAGTAAGTCTCACGAAAATGACGATGAAGGAATCCAAAGCACGAATCTTAACAAGGGAAGGCCCGTCAGATGAAGTACAAATGGAGGTAGGTGTCAGACAGGGAGACTCCCTATCAACAACATTATTTAACATTGCCATAGAGGGTGCAGTATGAGCAGCCAAAATTAGGGGAACAATTATTGAATCTGCAGCCCAACTGATAGCGTATGCAGACGATATTGCACTGGTTACTAGAGATTTAAAAACCATGCAGAATATAATATTAATACTAGATAAAGAAGCAAAGAAGAGAGGGCTAGTAATAAACCAAAGCAAAACGAGATCTGGGCTGCATTCAGGCCATTCTAAACTTATAAATCCAACCTCTCTTCTTGATATTTATGTTTGTGAGTCAATCAGTGTTTTTGCAGCTCCTTCAAGAAAAAAGATAATTCCAAAAACAAAATCATAGTGATGCCTCCAAGATAATATAAAAGGACTATGAAACAAAACCTGCTCTTCAATTTTTCCACAGAATTTTTTAAAGTTCGGAGAAAATATAACGTTTCCATTCACCCTCGTATAATACCATCGAAGTAATTTTTTTTATAACAAACGATATCAATACATGTAGGGGAACAAGGGGCTTGTTGTAACAGGGGTAAGTAGTAACACGGTTTTTTCATAGGTTATTTGACCGTTTTTAACTAATTTAGCTGACTCAATCTTATTCTCTTATCGCCCTGCAAATGACATCGTCTAGCCAGCCATCCTACGATAGTTGCAAATAGTAGTTTTTTGCACGTGCTTCATTTGAATGAGGTCATTTAAAATTTGACTCTCATAAAATTTCGGTTATCGCTATTGTTTTAAACGGAAATTAATCTTTCGGTGTTCATTTCTTTTCTAAATTTACCCGTGTTGAGCTGCCCCCCCCCCACTTGCAAAAATTAAAAAACAAATAGCCCTGATTTATGATATATTTATAAGCTCTCATATTCCGCAAACTAAAAATTTTGAGCTCGTTCCACTGAGCAGGAATTTAATACCCTAGGGGGGGGGGGTGCTTTGAGTTGCCCTTTCTGATTTTTTTATATTGTCCCGTTCTAAACATACTATTGTATGGACTATTACTAAACTAAATAATACGTTTTTATATTGTAGATCATAAATTTAGTAAGGTTCAGCGCAATTTGTAACATGTTACAACAAGCCCCAACGTTTTGTTACAACATACCCCGTAGCACACTTTTGTATATTTATTAAAATAACTGTAAAAATATCTTGCTAATCGTAAAATCGTTAAGCAACATCAAAGTATAACTAAATTTAGAACCCGTGTTGAGCTGGCCCCCCCCACTTGCAAAAATTAAAAAACAAATAGCCCTGATTTATGAGCTATTTATGAGCTCTCATATTCCGCAAACTAAAAATTTTGAGCTCGTTCCACTGAGCAGGAATTTAATACCCTAGTGGGGGGGGCTGAGTCAGCCCCCCCCACTACTTAAAAATAGGAATATTGAATCAGTTTTTGCGGCAGAATTACGAGCTATTTATGAGCTCTTGAAATTATATAGTTTCGATTTTTGAGCTCATCCCCTTCACCCCCAAACAACCCTTTAATTGATTTAACTTAAGAGAAAGATGCTGAGAAAACTTAAAATATATCGTATTGCGGATATAATTCCTATAGCTTATATACTCTAAGAATAAACTATTAAATCAAGGGCATTTCGATTATTGAGCTACAACCCCTTCGCAAGAAAACCACCCTATCTTCCCTGCTTAAGAGAAAGTTGTACTTAAAATGCGTTAAACTAATTATTTGGCGACTACATATCATTTAATAATTTATAAGCTTCCAAATTACGCGCATTTAGATCAGTAAATTGCAATTTATTTTGTATAGTGCAGTCACTGAAGGTAAAAATCAACGATTACCTTCAAGTTCGGTGAACCTTCATCGATTTTCACGAAAATTGGTCAGTGGTTAGAGGATACGTCAAGAAACAAAGGTGACATGGTACCACCTTGCGCCTTTACCCTGAGGGTGGATACCGCCCCCTCTCGGGGGTGAAAATTATTTTATAAAAAATAACTGCACAAATCAATAAAAGAACAAAAATTAAAAGCAAAATTTATTATATAAAGTTAATAAAATAAGTCAATAGTTTTTAAGTTATTAAAGATCAAAGATTTTAATTATTTGTGAAGAAAATGCATGTTTTGAAGAGGTTTTTTGTAAATCACTGAAAAACTGTAAGTTTTTACAAAAAAGTTAATAGTAGTTTAATTCGTATAGCTTATATTCTAAGAATAAACTCTTAAATCACGCACCTTTCGATTATATAGCTACAACCCCTTCGCAAGAAAACGACCCCATTTTCCCGGCTAAAGAGAGAGTTGTTCTTAAAATAATTTAAATTGATTATTTGGCGAGTACATATCGTTTAATAATTTATTAGCTTGCAAAATATACGCACCTCAATTATTGAATTGCCATTTTCTTTCTATAGTGCAGTCACTGAAGGTAAAAATCAACTATTACCTTCGATTTCGGTAAATCTCCATTTATTTTCACGAATTGGCAATAACAACTTGGGGTTTTAGCCTGGGGTATATGTTACCCCTTCTCGGGAGTGAAAATTACTTTATCAAAAATAACCCCACAAATCGAGAGAGGGACAAATTGTAAGCAAAATTTGTTATATAATGTGATTAAAATAAATCAATACTTTTTGAGTTATTAAAGATCAAATATTTTAATTTTTGGAAAGAAAATGCATGCTTTAGAGCGATTTGTCATAAATGGCTCAAAAACTGTAAGTTTTTACAAAAAAGTTTTCATCACTAAAATTGAAGCTAATAAAAGATATAGTAAATTGCTTACTTGAAAAACCTTTAATGTTAATTTAAAGTAAGTTATTGGTAATTAAATGTATATTTTTTTCCGCGACTGTCCAAATCTAAGGGTTCAAGCTTAAATAACGGGAAAAAGATGCATTTTATAACACTTAGGTACTAAATACTTGTCAAAGTACTTAGAAATACCCATCAAAAATAAGATCCAGAAAAAGTTGATAGTATCAAAATCCGCTCACGAATTTTCGTGAAAATGAATGGAGATTTACCGAAATCGAAGGTCATAGTTGATTTTTACCTGCAGTCACTGCACTATAGCAAGAAAATGGCAATTCAATAATTGAGATGCGTATATTTTGCGAGCTCATAAATTATTAAACAATATATAGTCGACAAATAATTAATTTAAATTATTTTAAGTACAACCCTCTCTTAAGCCGGGAATATGGGATGGTTTTCTTGCGCAGGGGTTGTAGTTCAATAACCAAAAGGCGCGTGATTTTAGAGTTTATTCTTAGAATATAAGCTATACGAATTAAACTACTATTAACTTTTTTGTAAAAACTTACAGTTTTTCAGTGATTTACAAAAAACCTCCTCAAAATATGCATTTTTTCACAAATAATTAAAATCTTTGATCTTTAATAACTTAAAAAGTATTGACTTATTTTATTAACTTTATATAATAAATTTGGCTTTTAATTTGTACTTTTATTGATTTGTGCAGTTATTTTTTATAAAATAATTTTCACCCCCGAGAAGGGGCGGTATCCACCCTCAGGGTAAAGGCGCAAGGTGGTACCATGTCACCTTTGTTTCTTGACGTATCCTCTAACCACTGACCAATTTTCGTGAAAATCGATAAAGGTTCACCGAACTTGAAGGTAATCGTTGATTTTTACCTTCAGTGACTGCACTATACAAAATAAATTGCAATTTACTGATCTAAATGCACGTAATTTGGAAGCTTATAAATTATTAAATGATATGTAGTCGCCAAATAATTAGTTTAACGCATTTTAAGTACAACTTTCTCTTAAGCAGGGAAGATAGGGTGGTTTTCTTGCGAAGGGGTTGTAGCTCAATAATCGAAATGCCCTTGATTTAATAGTTTATTCTTAGAGTATATAAGCTATAGGAATTATATCCGCAATACGATATATTTTAAGTTTTCTCAGCATCTTTCTCTTAAGTTAAATCAATTAAAGGGTTGTTTGGGGGTGAAGGGGATGAGCTCAAAAATCGAAACTATATAATTTCAAGAGCTCATAAGTAGCTCGTAATTCTGCCGCAAAAACTGATTCAATATTCCTATTTTTAAGTAGTGGGGGGGGGGGGGGCTGACTCAGCCCCCCCGACTAGGGTATTAAATTCCTGCTCAGTGGAACGAGCTCAAAATTTTTAGTTTGCGGAATATGAGAGCTCATAAATAGCTCATAAATCAGGGCTATTTGTTTTTTAATTTTTGCAAGTGGGGGGGGGGGGGGCAGCTCAACACGGGTTCTAAATTTAGTTATACTTTGATGTTGCTTAACGATTTTACGATTAGCAAGATATTTTTACAGTTATTTTAATAAATATACAAAAGTGTGCTACGGGGTATGTTGTAACAAAACGTTGGGGCTTGTTGTAACATGTTACAAATTGCGCTGAACCTTACTAAATTTATGATCTACAATATAAAAACGTATTATTTAGTTTAGTAATAGTCCATACAATAGTATGTTTAGAACGGGACAATATAAAAAAATCAGAAAGGGCAACTCAAAGCCAGGAAGTGAAGTCTAAGATAGGTTCAGCGGAAATTTTAGGTAATCAATGTAGCATAAAGCAAGCAAGTAAAACAGAACGGACTGTGTCATATGTCTCTTTATAACGATATAGAAAAAAAAAAGAAAAACATTAAGAGTCTACAAGTGGGCTGTACTAAACCAGGAATAGTTTTTACAGCCGAAGAAGAAAGTAACATGGCTTCGTATATTCTGAAGTGCACCGAAGTATATTTTGGACTAATTCCCATGAAGATGCGAAAACTGCCTTACCAATATGCTGTGAAACTCAGTGCCAAGCAACGTCCTTCTTCTTGGTAACAAAATTATACAGTTGGTCCAGATTGGATCCAAAATTTTATGCGTAGAAATCTACATTTATATTTAAGAACACCAGAGGCCACCTTATTAAGTCGAGCAACATCTTTCAACAAGACCAACGTTGGTATTTTCTTCGAAATATTCCAAAAGATTCGAATTTTCGTAATGTCACAACCTGCCCCAATAGATGTTACAACTAGCCCCAAGCGCGGGGTAAGTTGTAACAATGCACTTTTTTTGGTAAAATGCTAGTTGATTAAAAAATAACAGTCTTCTTAACTTTTCTTCAGTTCAATTTTATTCAGAAAGAGTTAAACTAGCGTTTAGTCTTTAATTAGTGATAATTGGGAAAATAGCTGTCAAGATATATTTGATTTTATGAAAATTGTTACAACTAGCCCACTGTTCCCCTACTTACAAACCATTGCAAGAATCTTAAAATCGGAATACAAATAATAATAAAGTTATAAATTGTCAAACTTAATCAAAAATTTTTAGTGACAGAATTTTTTGTCGGTGAGTGTACAATATTTTGATAACGACTGTAGCATAGAAAAGAATTAGTATGGTATGGGGGATTTTAAAAAGCAGTTTGATTATATTTCTTTAAAGAGATTTTGCCACAGTGCCTCGTTTGATATGAGTAAAGCTTAAGATTATATTTTTAAGATGATTTCACTGTTTTGAGAGCAACTGACACAAATTGAAGGTGACGTAAAAATTGGATTCATCTTGAAAATTTTGCCACAATTCTCTCAATACTATTGCAACCTCCGTTTTCTGGATGAATGGTAGAAGTGGAAAAATAGGAGTGGCACTCAGTTTTGGCAACGAGATCGGTTCTGGATAAGCTATTTGATTAACGATTTCCGTAAGATATTGAACAGGAACCAAAACTTCAAGAAAATCAAAACCAAAATAGTTGGCATCATCTTATTTTTACCACGACACATAATGAAACCCTTTTACAATCGAACAAATAAGGAACTAAGAGTAGGAATGCGAGTTAACCCATTACAGGCCAGCTTTCTATTTATAGGTCTGGATCCCGCGTATGAAAAAAAGTTGATTAATAGCAAGCTGAAAATTTGTTAATAGCTTAAGGGTGTGTAGTCGGATAAATTTTGATATATGGGAACACTGAAACAGGGGCAGTTTTAATTGTGGAACAGGTTAAAAATTTGGAACGGTCAGAACACGAAAACGGCACATTTATTTTGTCCGACAGAATAGACTTAAACTCTCCGAACAGATATTAAACTCTCATGCAAAAATCAGACTGCTATTTATTACCAAATGGGCGTTTTATTGAGTGGAACATGTAGAATATTTCAAATGACAGGAATTATGACAGGTGATAAATAGCAGTCTGATTTTTGCATGAGAGTTTAATATCTGTTCTGAGAGTTTAAGTCTATCCTGTCGAACAAAATAAATGTGCCGTTTTCGTGGTCTGACCGTTCCAAATTTTTAACCTGTTCCACAATTAAAACTGCCCCTGTTCCAGTGTTCCCATATATCAAAGTTAATCCTACTAGACACCCTTAAGCTGTTAACAAATGTTCAGCTTGCTATTAATCAACTTTCTTTTCATACGCAGGATACAGACCTATCATAGATCTGAAAATTTTTTACCTTTAAAATTTTACCTTTAAAATTAACTCCCTCGTTAAGGGGGGGCCGAAAAAAAAATATATCCTTAGAAAAACTCGAAATCGTCAGATTAAGATAAGGTAAGTTACGTACATGCAAAACCTGACGATTTGAGATGATTTGAAAAATCGAATATTTCGCGAAATAAATGACAGATTAAAACTTTAAAAGGGTAAACCCTGTAGTTGGCTGTATACCTTTGTCAAGACAACGTAGAATGAAGTAAACACTTCTGTTGTATGTAGGTATATAATTTATTAAAAAATTCTTAAAATTTATCCACAAGGGAGTGGAAGTACAACAAAACGTTTTCGGTCAAACTGACCATCCTCAGTGTAAACGTCCAGTGTACAAGTAATTGAAACTAGCCACTTGAATAGGTGTAAAACCTCAAAATAACATTATTGCTACATTATGAGCTGTGTAGTAATCGACAATAAGTCGATGTCTTAAGATTAAAAATATATCACATGTGGATGTATGTCATCCTTGCTCGGAATTTACACAAGGTTGTGATCAGGTGAGAGGTTAACAACCAACTCTGAGTTGGTTGTTAACCTCTCACCTGATCACAACCTTGTGTAAATTCCGAGCAAGGATGACATACATCCACATGTGATATATTTTTAATCTTAAGACATCGACTTATTGTCGATTACTACACAGCTCATAATATAGCAATAATGTTATTTTGAGGTTTTACACCTATTCAAGTGGCTAGTTTCAATTACTTGTACACTGGACGTTTACACTGAGGATGGTCAGTTTGACCGAAAACGTTTTGTTGTACTTCCACTCCCTTGTGGATAAATTTTAAGAATTTTTTAATAAATTATATACCTACATACAACAGAAGTGTTTACTTCATTCTACGTTGAAATGACAGATTATTACGGATATTAAACACGACTTCCCACGGCGAGGGGTGGGGGGTAAATTTAATATTTTAAATACTAATCCTGCGATATTTCGCGAAATGAGGATCAGATCGGAAAACTGAAAAGTACACTTATTCAATATTTTTGAAAAATCTATCGAATGGCACCAAAACACGACCCCCCACAGAGGTGCGGTGGGAGGTTACTTTAAAATCTTGAATGGGAGCCCCCATTTTTTATTGCAGATTTGGATTCCCTACGTAAAAATAAGTAAGTGACAGTAAGTGACTTGCTGTACTTGCTGTTGCGTTTAGTAAATTTCAATTTCCGACTTGTCATCCGACAGTATGCTTTAAATGATGACGCACGGGTAAAGATTCCAGGACTTAACTGTATATTACGTAATATAAAGAAAATGTCACGATTAGCAAGTCAATAACATATCGGGAATACATCAATCATTTATATTTTAAAATAACTTACATCATAAATATTGTTAACATCAAAGTTTGGTGTTAATTTTGAGAGTAAACTAAATGTAAGACCAAAAACTTACCTAGTTAGGATAGTATCATAAGGTTTTTTCTTGTTTTTATCCTCGTGATTTGCTATGGGATCATTAACACGAGAATTTTAAAGTCATCATGGCATCTGGTTGTCTTTTTAAAGACAAATCACATGGTATGATTTTTCTGACTTATGAGTTTTCAGAACCTGGTTCAACAAAACATCGGTGCAGCTTTTCCGCGCTTCTGCAGATAACATAAAGATTGCCATGATGATCGCCAATATTTGTCACGGATAGTCACATCACGAAGTAGATCCTCCAATAAAGTCGTCCCAGAAAGGCATTTCATCAATATTGGCAATATAATTTTAAAATGTATACTGGATATATGTCTGGATTGTAAATATAAATGAGTTATATAAAATTAAATTATTAGAAGAATTTTTTACCAAGCAAAATTGCATAACAAATTTGCTTATTAAGGTCAATCATAATATGATCAAGTGCATAGTTAACAATTTTATAAAATACATACAGATTTTTTTATATTGTCTCGTATAAATAATAAAAACATGGGTAGTATCAAAAAATAATAATTATTATTCAAATCAAAATGTCAAATTTAAAAACAAAAAAAAATTCCAACGCCAGGAATTTAATCCGAGTCGCCTGGGTGAAAGCCAGTAGCTAGGTATTCTAGGCCATTAAGACACGTAAGTCACTGGGAAAAATATTTGACACATAAGTTGTGGCATTTATCCATTAACTTTCATATTTTATTTTTCTTGCCTAAAATCCCCGGTTTTGAGTCGGCTGACACATCATTTGTTAATAAGCTTTGGAACACCTAACTAAATAAAAAGAAAACGGCTATGCTAAAATGCTCCGGTCAAATTTGACACTACCTCCCGGGCTATAATGGTTATGACAAAAAAAAACATCTCATTTACTAGAGATATTCAGTAGAAAAACTCTAAAGCGCGTGATAGACACGCAATCTTTAAGTACGCGGGTTTAAAGATCGCGGACTTACTCGGCTCGCCGTCGGTGATACACGGCAGACTTAAAGTACGCGGTTTTAAAGATCGCGGTCGCCGTCGGTAAGACACACGGCAGACTTACTCATAACTCATTGCAATGTCGTCGAGAGAAGATGCTATGTGCTATTTAGGAATTTTATCATATTATATTATTTTAAATAATAATAAAAAAAGACGAAATCGAAAAGTGTGGGTAAAGCACTGGCTTACGCAAAGAGAGCGTTTATCACTTGTGAATTTAGTTAGAGAGTTGCATGGAGATAAGGAAGATTATCATGTACCCAAAAAGAATAGAAATGTATTACTGGTTTCATCATTTCATTACACTGATACAGCAGACTGAATAGATGAAGTTAGCAACACGCCAGAGATGATTTTATTCTATAATGATATGAAATGTGGAGTAGATATTGTATTTAAAATGGCGTCACCTTATAATTTGTCTAGAAATATTAAACGATGGCTACTTGTATTTTTTTTATGGGGTTCTAAATATCGCCAGTATAAACATTTAGCTAATAACTCTAATAGGGAATATACTAAATGACGAAAACAATTATTTATTAAAAAATTATAATAGACCTAGTAGAAAGTTATTTTCAAATTATAACTGCATCCTCAGAATGACTTTCTCATATTCGATAAGCTGTTATGAAATACATACTTTGGAATCCTACACAAAACCGACCTAGTCCAACCACCAGGTAAAAAAGCATTTCAAACACTGCACGAAAAGGAAAACCAGATATTTTGCACATTTTGCAAAATGTTACTTATGCATGGATCCTATCGTAGCCTGCTGTGAGAAGTGGGTTTAGCAAAAAATTTAGAAACTGTCCTCGTGGTTACATTTTTTATTTTCTGTATACCTAATTTTGCTGAATGATGTTTTTTAGTAGAGTTTGATTATTTTTTTGATCAGGTTTTGTTAAATAGAAAAATAATCTGGTTTTTTATAAGTGTGGTAAGCTATCAAAATCATGATGTGAAGTATAGCATTGTTTTTGATCTATTTTAATTTAATACAAGGTAGGCATAAACAAACAAAATATCATAGATAAGATGGTAATATTCTCACCAGGAGGATAAAACAGCCTATAAATAATTAGGTTTACTCAAAAACAAATAATCAAAAATAATTTAGTATAGCTTAAAATAGTGTTTTACGGTTTTCTCAAAACGTATCAAATGTAACTCACTCCTTTCAACATAATACGATTGACTTATTTCTACGCAATGTGCTTAATTAGGGAAAATATAAGTGTAACTTTAAACGCAATAACATGATGGCTCGAGGCTCGCGGCTCGTGGACGTGATACACGTACGGGTTACGAGTAAGATTTCAAACTTGTTGGATCGAAGGCGTACTTACTCAGCGGACTTAAAGTACGCGTATTATACTTGCGGTGATACACGCGCGAAAAAGGTCGCGAGCCATAAGTTCGCGTACTTACTCGCGTGTGTATCACCCCTTTAAAAGCTTTCATTTAAACACTGACAGGTTTTAACCACCACACCACACGTACAGTTGAGTCCGCGAATCTTTACCCGTGCGTCATCATTTAAAGCATACGAAATAAGTCGATGATAAGTCGGAAATTGAAATTTACTAAACGCAACAGCAAGTGGCCGTAAGTGACTTGCTGTCCCGTTAAGTAAATTTCAATTTCCGACTTATCATCGACTTATTTCGTATGCTTTAAATGATGACGCACGGGTAAAGATTCGCGGACTCAACTGTATTTGGATTTATTGAAAGGGATTAGCTAAATTCCGATGCCATTTCAAAGTATTGTTTTAATACATATTGTGTTAGCAGTTCTAGCCAAAGCTTAAGAGCCACCTTTATACATATTATGTAGGCAAATATTAGCCAACAAACGTCTAATAAAATATAGAACTTTTAAAACACTATGGTTCACCAAATAGGTCTACTTTTTTTTGGCAGAAAATTTAACAAATTTTTACTGGAGGATAAAAAATTTGACTCCTCTTACATAATCTTTTATCGATACAAATCCTTACCAATCTTATATTTTACGGCTACCAAAATTTCATTTTTACGAACATAACTTTGAAGTTCTGATAGACAAACCAAAAATTATATTAGGTTATTTAGATTTGCCAACTTTAACAAATCGGATATTGAAATCCATACTAAGCAAATTAGGGAAAAATTTAACAATAATTTATACAGATTGATCAAAAATGAATGAAATTACAGGTTTCGCATTTTTTGTTTCAAACCACAATTATGGAGAAAAATATTGTATTCCTGATTGTTGTTTTATTTTTACAGACGAGGCTGCTGCCAAACAGAAAGCGCACTAATTTGGGGTGTTTCCAATTGTTGCGAGAATGTTGTAATAAAATGGTAATAATCTTACACTCTCAGGCAGTATTACAAGCTATTTGTAGGTATCTCTTAAATAATCTCCAAAACTCTATGAATCTTGATATAAAAAATTGTAAGATACATAATCTAAAATCCACAAGAAAGATATTGACTTTACTCTGAATTAAAGGACATATTGGAGTAATTGGAAATGAAATAGTGGATGAAATGGCAAACAATACATCTGAGATACCAGAAATCATAAACATTTTCAACTTTAAAAACCTATGTTCTATTATCAAAAGTGTTAGCAAGGAAAGATGGAAGTACAAATATAAAGATACCTATTCAAAAGACATCAAGAAATCATTACTGATCTATTTATCCATTATTATCCAAAAATATTCCTTATTTTAACTACAATTATAGCAAAGTACATTCCACATTAATAACTCGGCTAAAACTTAGCCATCGCCTTTTTCCACAGAGCATCTGCGTAGGATTGGAATCTATGAAACTCCCTTCTGTTCGTGTAATAATGAGTCCATCGGGACCTGAACCCTTTATTCTTCGATTGTCTTAATCATCATAAGGAAGAGACTCGAAACTTATATTTGAGTTTAATTGACCTCAATATTAGCCTTCTAGTTAACATCAGCAATCTTTTATCTTATTCTGACAAATGTATATTACTATACAATATCTTAAGCAAGGTTATAACTGAATAGAAGATAAAAATTTAAACATATTTATAATAAAATTCTGTGGCAAAATGATTTTAATGTCATTACTCTCTCCCCCCCCCCCCCCCCGCAAACATTCCAATATTTCAAAATTTATCTAACTCCTTTGCTATTTTGACGATATGACAACACCGTGCGATCATTATTAGTGCGATCAGTAGAAAAACTCTAAAAGCTTTCATTTAAACACTGACAGGTTTTAACCACCACGCCACACGTATTTGGATTTATTGAAATGGATTAGCTAAATTCCGATGCCATTTCAAATTATTGTTTTAATACATATATGTGCGTAGCTGAATTCATACCATCAATTCCAATCGATGTTCACTGCCAGAGCTTTTCCCGGATATAAATTTCGGGTAAATTGTTCCAATTGGGAAAAATTTTTGGGATTTTCTATATTTGTCAGCGATCATATTATTGGAAACGTGAGTGCCTTATTTTGCTAGAAATTGATTAGAAGAATATGTGTGGTACTAAAAGTGATTTACTAGAAGTAATAAGTAATATAAAAGTAAAAATATATAAGATTTTACCATTTATTGGAGGATATTTTCATATTATAATATTAATTTCAAATAAATTTCTTTATTTTTTTATTTGACGGAATATACACAAAAAAGTATATGTATATTATATAAATTGAAAGACCTTATACTGTTTTATACACGGAAAAGAAAACAGCTGTCAACGAAGAGATTCATTTCGTATATCGTGGGTATACTGCAAAAACTGACCAAGTCAATTTTTATCGATTTTTTAGTTTATGTGACCAAGTCACTCCAAAGAACTAACCGAATACCTGAAAAAATTCCCAAGGCAAAATTATAAGATTTGATGCCGCAACACACATAACATACAAATGTCTATGTCTGGGTATGCGTATCAACAGACTGGAAGAAATGAACATGTTGACTTGGTCACTTTTGCATGGAATATGATTCATATTTTATTCATGTCAACATTAAACTGCGACAATTGGATATTATGACTTGGTCACTTTTCTGTTTTAGTTTTATCTATACTTTGTATGCTTATTTGTTGAACGATCACGTGTTGGAAAAATAGATATTAAGTTTATCTTTCATTTTATCGTATAAAACAGCAATTTAAATATTATGCAGCATAATTTTTTAGAATCTGGGCCTTCTTAAATGGAAGTAGATAATGTTCCAGTATACACTATGCATGATTAGTTACACATTTTTAGACTGGCCGAAACAAAAATGATGCACAATAACGTACAGGAATTAAGGTATAATGCTTTTCTTGATATAAATACTCTAGCTGCTAATATAGTTACTCTTAAAAATAGAACCATTGACGAAAACTGAAATCATGTTAATTGGCTAAAAATTATATGTATGTGATACGAAGAAGACAAACCGCAATATATTATTTAAGTACAACTATAATAGTGATCCAGACTTTCTTATGTTCAATGTAATTGGGCGTACTAAAGGAGTTATAAATCTTATAGAAGAAATTCAACTACTATTATTTTACTCCAAAGAAATTCCTATTTCTAAACTTAAAAAGCAGGATATTCTAAAATTGTGTAGACAGGAACAACTCCCTCTGAATTCCATGCTTGGGTATCAGTCAATACCATCAGAGTGGGAAGATGTTGCTCCAGAGCCATCAGTATAGTCCGATTCGGATTCAGATTAGCTCTACTTCTCCTATTTGGATTCAGATTAATTCTAGTAGAGAAACGTTTACATTTTTGTTATCATTTTCAAATTTAAAAAATAAAGTAAATGTCTTTATTTGAAACTTCAGCCTTACACTGTAAATAAATAAAATTAAAAGTATTTTCTTTGTGATTTATTATTGATAAATAATCATTTTTTGTCACCATGATTTAAATTTGAGCAAATTTCTACATCAAAAAGTGACCAAGTCAATTTTTTTTTCGAAAAACAAAAAGGTTAATGCGATTTTTAGAGCTACTTAGAATCACTAACTTCAACCATTTAATAACTGGAAAGGAAAAACACATATCCTTTAAAATGATTTAAAAAAAAATTCAAATAAAATTACAGAATATTCAACATCAAATATCTCGAAAGCACAATATTTGACTTGGTCAGTTTTTGCAATATGCCCACGATATATTGATCTGAAAAAGGCATACGACAGTGCACCTTTGGTAAAGTTATGGGAGACAATGGAGAATACATATTGTATAAACATAGAAATCATAAAAATTATAAAAAAATTTTTAACAACACGACCACTAGAATTAAATAAGGAAACAAACTCACCCAAGGGTTTTTGACAAATAAAGCTCTGAAAAATTGAAAACGGAAATGCAAGAACATGGGACTCACATTCAGTGACCATTCACTATTATACTCTTTGTTTCGCAGACGACTAAATACTAGTAGCACAAGACTACGATGATATCTGTTACATTACAAGAAAGCTAATAGAGGAGTACAGGAAATGGGGACTAGAGATCAACATAGGAAAAATCAAATATATGAATATCGGCGGATCGCAGCAGGACTTGATACTAGACGGAGGAGAAAAAATCAGTAAATTTAATGAATATAAATACCTGGAGAGGAAAGCAATTACGCTTCTAAACTCAATACTCTGGAAGAAGCAGATAAACAGTCAAAACAAGAAAAATATCTAAAACGCCGTAGTGAAAAGCATTAAGTAAGCTGCGAAGTATGGCTTATGAAGGAAATGGATTTTCTCTATCAAACGCTTTCTTCAAATCTATCATGCACATACATGCTGGTTTGTTGTATTCCAGCTCCAATTCAATGTTGGGAATAAGCTCAAAACTCTAAACTATATTACTCCAAAAGCTCATAAATAACTCAATATCAACTCAGATCAACTCAATATCTCTATTTTTGAGTAGTGGGAGGGGCCTGTGTCAGCCCCCAAGAAAATATTAAATTCCCTGTCCAGCGTATATTATTCCCTGTATAAAAAATCATTATCATATATACGGCACAGTTTTGCTCTAGAAAATTAGAAAAACATTTAATAATAATATGGTTTTAATTTTAATAACAATATAATGAAGAATGATGATGATGAGTATAAAGAATACATGAATATAAACGCAGGAATACAAATATTGCTGCTTTTTTATCTATATGCATTAAATGCATAAAAGCATATTTTAGTGCATATTTGAACTGTTTTTTGTGCATATTTGCATGCATATTTTAGGGTTTTATCGACATATCGAGATATTATTATTTGTGTCACACTAGATAAACATATAATATTATAAGAGATACGACGACTTCATACATTTTAAACAGAAAAACCAGCGAGTGTGTATATCCATAGACTTTCTCTATATATACATTCCTCAGAGATTACGCTAAAACGGGTCTACTAAACTACCTTTCGAATCTCAAAGGTATTTGATATTTTCATCTTACATGCTTACACAATTCTCTAAAAAGCTTCGTTTTTGTCAAAGTCAGGCTAGTAAGTTTCTGGTTAGCGCTCCATAAAAGGATTTTCCTTTTGATTTTCCTTATGAAAACGAGTCAGCACAATCTTTTGTCAATTTTCGTTAGAATGCAAAAGAAATTGGTTTGTCGAAGAGCTTTTTGTGCTGTTACATATTTAAACTAAATCAGTTTTAAGACATAAATAATAATACACATACCCAAACTTATATGGAATCACCTGATATTTCTTATTATTTCGGACGAATTTAAAAAAACGAACACACGAAGTCAAACAATATTTATTTGAAAGCAATTTAATAACAAATACATAACAATTAAATAAAATATTAACGTATTTAACAAACAAATTGAAAGTAGTTGTTTTAAAGTCAATAGCATACAAAATTTCCATGTAAAACGAATAGTGTTTAACTTGATTTTATTTTATTTTTTTGTATTTTGTGGTAGTCAGTGTTATCACTTCTAGCCCTTATGCAAGCTTCAGTTTGCGTGGGCACGCTCCTAATCAAATTATCAACATTTTGTTGTGGTAGGTTGCTCCATCCTTTAAGAGCAGTTTGTGCTAGCCTTGTGGTGTTTTGTGGATTATCTCGGCGAGCTCCAATTTTTCTTTTAAGCATATCCCACAAATACTCTATAGAATTAAGCTCGGGTGAGCCAGCAGGCCACTCCAAACAAGGGATAGCTTCTGCTTCAATGATGTCTGTAGTCACTCTAATGGTATGCAGAGGTACATTATCATGCAATAAAATTAAATTTTTTTCTCCTGTTGCGTCTCTCCAGAGCCTGACTACAGGTTATCAACATACCTGTGAGCAGTTAAAGTTGATTGGATGAAAATTAAAGGAGTTTTTTTACGGTCCACAATTCCTCTCCAGAACATCACACTTCCCCTTGTATATTTGTGAACAGATCTGACAGTTTTCGTTCTTGCTTGTCTTTCTCGACCTCTAAGTACACGATTTCGTGAGTCATCTGATTTTCCATCTGATTACATTAAATTCTGACTGTTTTTGAAAATAGCACATTTCGTCAATTCTCAATGTTCCAGTTTTGGTGGTGAAGACACCAATTTAGGCGATCAATCTTGTGCTGTCTGGATAACTCGGGAACCCATAACTGTCACCTGCTGTATACTTCTTGGTACGAACTCTTCTTCTTATCCTTTCAACTGAAACAGTTACACCTGTAGCTTTCAAAAGTTGCCTTTGGAGCTGCAAGTGAGAAATGGTTGGGTGTCTTCCAGCTGATTGGACAATTTAACGATTGTGGAGAGCCGTTATTACTTTTGGCGTCTTTTCCTTGCTTTTTTTTTAGCTTTCCTAGTTTCTGTTACCTAGCATATGTTTTGGACAGAACGCCCTATATTACTCCTAGCTCTGCAGCTATGTCCATCTGAGAATATTACTTTCTCCACAAGACCAATAATCTTTCCTCGTTGTAAGTTCTATAACCTCACATGAGGCATATTTTCGTTTTTGGACGCAAAAGTTAGTTTATTTATTTTCGTTCAACTTGCAACTCAAGCAAATAATCTATACCGTACCGGTCTGCACTATCCGATTGTATTATGTATCTGTTTATTTTCAATACAAACCTTTATTCTTCGCAACAATAACAAGTTTTTCAATAGAAATAAATATTACTTTGAAATACATGGTGATTCCATATAAGTTTGGGTGTGTGTATATGATACGTTTGGCCAAACGCGTCAACAGACTTTTAAAATGACAACAATTTTTTTAAATACCTTTTCCCGTCTCCTTTTTTTCTTTTCTTTAGATTGTTTGCTTACATTATTATCCTTTTAGTTAAATTGGTTTTATTTTCCATTATTATTTACTTATGGCCAGCTATGTACCGGCCAACCTTTTCCTTTCAATTTTTTATACTTGAGATTTTTTATTTATCCCTTATAAGCTGAAAGTATAATCTTTGTCAAAAATGAATAACCATTTTCAATTTCGTTGCAAAACGAAAATACAGCCGAACCATATTCTAGTCCAATCAGAGAGTGCATCAAGCACATCTACCGGTTTCGAAACTTATTAGTCTCTCATCAGGAGGCACATATGCTGCTCTCCCCGATCCAACCAAACCAAACCCCAGCGTGCAGTCCCGGATCGCAACGAACGAAATGGAATAGATGCCCTAGCGGCAACTGCTAACAGAAAGACTAAGTTTTCACTCTAATGACATATAAAACAACATAATGCTATTCTACATCCCACCAGAATGAAAAAAATGGGAACCTTCTCTGGTTACACCTCCGAGGCTTCTACAATTTGCAAGCCATACGGATGCTGAGACTAAGGAAGATGAGGGAATTCTACAATTTACAATTCACGTCCCATCTACTCAGCGCGGTAAAGTTCCAACGATAATGGTTCCCTTTGTATTCTAACGAGAGTAAATGTAAATCAAAAATGAATAACAATTTTCAATTTCGTTGCAAAACGAAAATACAACCATATTCTAGTCCAATCAGAGAGTGCACTCTCTGATTGGACTAGAATATGGTTCGGCTTTATTTTCGTTTTGCAACGAAATTGAAAATGGTTATTCATTTTTGATTTACATTTACTCTCATTAGAGTACAAAGGGAACCATTCTCGTTGGAACTTTACCGCGCTGAGCAGATGGGACGTGAATTGTAAATTGTAGAATTCCATCATCTTCCTTAGTCTCAGCATCCGTGTGGCTTGCAAATTGTAGAAGCCTCGGAGGTGTAACCAGAGAAGGTTCCCATTGTTTTCATTCTGGTGGGATGTAGAATAGCATTATGTTGTTTTATATGCCATTAGAGTGAAAACTTAGTCTTTTTATAATCTTTGTATTTATTTCTTCTTTTCCAAGATAAATAGTATTGTAGTTGCTTTCTTATGATCTCTATGTAATCATATGATTCTACAAATTCCAATTATTTCTCTATGATTATCATTACTTTTCTCCTCCCTTAGTTTATTTTATCTCCATATTATCTATATCTCTGTCATTCCCCTCAGCTGTTTGTATTTAACTGTTGAAAGATACAGTGCGAAAGCCCTTTTCACCCCTTTTTCCAACATGGCGGCCGAGGGACCAGGGTGGCGATCCCAAAAACTTGAACTTAAGCTTATACTGACCCCCCTATACATTAACAAAATAAAATTGACTCCCCTAACAAATGCAAAGATCACTAGGATCAACAGAACTAAGATCAACAAATTGAAAACGTTTTCCATTGTAGTAGACACATTTTGTCATTGTCAATATAAAGTTTCATTAGGGCAGTTAACAAATATTTGTCAGTAAATATTAGTGATATTTACAGAATTATTAAAAACACGTGAACTTATCAGGTCACAAATGAGAAGGTCCTTAGAAGAACGGGGAAGAAAAGAGAGGTACTAATTACCATCAAATCTCGAAATTTGGAATACTTTGGAAACATTATGCGAAATAAATCCAGATATGCCCTCCTACAAGCCATCCTGCAAGGAAAAATATTTGGAAAGCGAGGTCCAGGAAGGAGAAGAACATCCTGGTTAAAGAATTTCAGAACCTGGTTTAACACAAGATATGTGCGGCTTTTCCCCGTTCCTGCAGATGAAGTGAAGATTGCCATGATTATCGCCAATATTCGTCACGGATAGGCACATCAAGGAGATATATCAGTGAGTAGGAATTTTTAAAAGAATAATCTCTTCTTCTTCATGAACCATTTTCAATCCACTGCTGAATGTAGGTCATTCCCAAGTGCTTCCATCTTTGTTTATCCTGTGCCAATCTAATCCAATGTTTTCCTGCCACTGCTCTTATGTCATCTACCTGTTCTCGTTTGATGTCTTCCCATACTTTTTATCTACCTCCTTGGTCTCCATTCCCGGTTATCATCATATCTGGCTATCTGACCTGTCCAGCACCATTTTGTTTTTTTAATTTCTTCCACGGTATCCTTGATCTACATTCTGCGTCTAAAAAGAATAATACGGTGCACAAAATGAATACAAGTAGGACCCATGAGGTTCCGAGTAACACAAATGCTATTTTAAACACAATAATAAAAAAAAACCAATGTTAATGCGGTCAACCTCTTTAAAGGTGAACTTTGAAATATAAACTAAAAGAAAGGAAGAATGTTGGAGATTTGGGTGACCAAATATACTAAATATTAAGTTAAGCATTAGACTTGGGTTGTTAAATGCTTGAGTTTACTCCCTTCCTATTCGCTTTAGTCTGTCACTATTCATGTATTGGTTTTATTCCTATTTTTTGCTCTCTTCTTCCTACAATATCTTGATTTAACTTGCTTATTAGGTTTTGTGGATATTTTGAACCAATATGAAGAAAACAAATATAGCCCGTTGCGTTTCGTTTAAATTCGAGTCTTTGGCCATCGTCTGACACGTAATTTTAGGTCTACCTGTCATCAGAGAGGCTCTTAAGAAGACTGAACTGAATGAAAACGCACCGACTGGTTGGTAAAATATAATGAATATTCTACCAGCGCATGCTGTTTGGCCTACAATTTGGGCTGCTTGTTCTGATGTTAGTGTTGCCCAAAATGGGTCTTGGTCTTGTTCTTGCATTTTCGCAAGACAAAGACCAAGACCGCCTAATTTTAGCAAGACCAAGACCAAGACTGAGCCTGCAAGATTTGAGCAAGAACAAGACTAACCCTACGAGACTCTTGCGTCTTGTAGTTAGGACCGAGTGTCATTTAAGTAGTATAATATTTCGGGTATATGCTTAGATTTATAGAGACTCCATGGTACCTGTAGCAGCATATCCCATTTGTTTTAGATGCCAAAGTAAACTGAAACCTGTAAAGAGATTGTCAAAGTACAGGGAATAGCGCAATTTTTGTTTGTCTTCGGGCAATTTTTTTGCATGAAAATTAAAGGAGAAGCTGCTTTACCAAACACTGGGTGATATTTAGGATTAATATTGGGATCAGTTCCTTGATATGGCATAAAATTTACTAAATAGTCAGATTTTGTGTTTAAACTCCAGACTTTATATCCAAACCTTATAGGTTTGCCCCTAATAAATTGTTTGCATGCATGCTTTCCATAATACTTTATCATGGATTCATCGTAGCAAAGTTCTTGTTCAGGAACATAATATTGCATAAACTTATCCTGTAACTTTTTAATTAGGGGTCGTAGTTTGGCAAATTTGTCACCAGGATTTAAATTGTCATTATCCTCACAGTGGAAGTACCGGAAAATAGTCAGAAATCTGTCTCTTCGCATGGCTTCTTTGACCAACATGTTACCCATATCTCCAGAGGAGTCACAATAAAATTTTTTACCAGGAAGAGTGTTGTAACCTGATAGAATTAGAATGGCAAGAAAAACTCGCATTTCTTCAATACTGGTGTTGAGATCGAAAATATTTTTCTATTTTGCATACCTTTCAGTTTCCGTTATCAAAAATTTTACTAAGTCATCGTCGAAAAATAGCTCGAACATTTCCGTAGGTGTTAAAGTTTTAAAGTTTTCATGAGTAGGTTGTGGAAAAGGTTTGATTGTTGCTTCAATATCGCCACGAATCCAAATGACTTTTGTCGAATCAACTTTTAAGTATTCTTCATTCTCGACACTTTCAAAATCTATCTCATCAAACAGATCATCTTTGATCCCCATTCGCTCTTCGTCTGTGTCATCCTTGCTAGAAAGAACAACCTCGGCCTGTGCGAGAAGTTGATTTCTTGACAAGTTATCGACAAGTCCACCACCGTCTTCCTCGCCAGAGTCCTCATCGGTCAGATCACCCTCTAGAGGCTCAATGTAGATTTGGTTCACGTCTATGTCATCATCGTACGCAATTTGTAATGCCTCCTCAATGTGAAGCCTTTTCTAAAAAAAAACAGTATATTACAAAAGTCGGTAATAGCGCGTCCTAGCGTTGCCATGTGGCAACACTGATATTTAGGATGTAATATGACAAATAAAAACAAAAAGAATCAGTCTCACAATGTGAAGTATTTTAAACACGTTATTTTGACTTTATAATATATAAAAATCAAACACTTATAAGGAATTTTAATATTATTATTTTACTTACGCAAATCTCACGTCAATCTTGAAGTAACAATTTCACAAACGCTGTCAGAAACAACTGATTTACGAAACTAATTTTGGATTTAGCGACACCATTAATTAGACAACCAATTTAACAACGTTAACGTACTAACTAGTAGCGCCATCTTGATTTTTCGGTCTCAAATTTTCGTGTAAGAATTAATATTTTAAATACTGTTTTGCGTTGCCATAAGGAAACGCCAGTCTTTGATGGGTTAATTAATATAAAGATAAAGTAACAGTAACGTCAAAGCAATCGCGTACTGTTCTGTAATTTAATTTGCATTGTATTTTATTTTTTATTTAAATAAATGGCAAATTGTATAACTCTTTTATTCCATTTCATATCACGTGGGGGTCGATCAATCCCTTTCTAGACAGATAATTTTCTTTGAAATACAGTCAACTTTATGTCATTAATTTGGTTTTTTTGTATTTTAATCATGTTTTAGCACATGTAAGCTTACTAAATGCAAATGTTTATTAAGAAACAGAGTGACTCCCGTGGACCATGGATAGCTCAGTTAGTTAGAGCATAGGCACGGATCGCTTAGATCGTGGGTTCACAACTTATCCAATGTCAGTTTAGACATTTATTAATTTTATTTGTCATTACTATGGCTATGTTAATTCGAGATTAAAAAGTACCTACTCTGTTACAGTGCACAGATCCTAAAGGTGCTGGTGGGGGATGGCGTCTATGCGTAGTGTTATAGTCGGTGTAAAGAGAGGACGTATTCGAAATAATGAAATAACAAATAATATAACATTTGTTATTTCATGATTTTGAACACTTTCTCTCTCTTACACCAACTATAATACCACGAATAGACGCCATCCCCCACCGGCTCTTTAGAATATGTGAAATGTGCGTCGTTCTAAGATCTAAAGTAACGCTTAATAAATAAATAGCAATAGGCTAATGGGTAACTGCGAGACTTGCAAGACTCTTGCTGCAAGACCAAGACCAAGACCGAGGGTGCAAGACCAAGACCAAGCCCAAGACTAGGTGTATTGGCGCAAGACCAAGACCAAGACTGTCTAAGACTCGTTTTGGTCTTACATTTGGGCAACACTAGTTATGTTACTCATTTTTTGTAAAAACGCACCTCCTCATTGAAAACTCAAGAAGACATAGTGCACAGATAAAATTCTCGAAAACAAATGACCTAAATAAATATTTTGCTTTAGCAACGTTTTCGGAAATAAGTATTTAGAAATCGAGGAACTGGAAGAAGAAGAATATCCTGGTTAAAAAACCTGAAAAAATGGTTCTCCACAACAACAGCTAATCTATTTAAAGCATCAGTTAATAAAATAATTATAGCCAGAATGATCGCCAATACTTGAAACGAATAGGCACTAAAAGAAGAAGAAGAAGAGGCAACGTTTTTTTTTTATTTTTTTTTTCGACAAAAAGACGCTTCAACTTGAAATGCTATGGGTTTGTAGACACCTAAAGAAGACGATAGACGGGTATTATAACATTGTGCCAAAAATTAATAATTTTTAAACTTTTTTTCTGTTTCAAAAATTATGCGATACTTTTTGCATTTAGTGTATGTATTGTTATGATCTGCTTTTTATTAGTTTTATATTAATTATTATTTATCTGATTAATTATTTAATTGTCGCAAATCATACATAAAAATGAATAAAAAATCTCAGGGTGCCTTTTTATACTATTAAAAAAAAATTTAATTATCTCACGTTATACCTATCTTCACTCGTGGGTTCAGTATCTCTGAGTTGATCCTAATCGGGATAAAATAGGGAAAAGAAATAAAGCAAAATATTAAAATAAACATACAGAATTGTCTTTTATTTGTCAAAATCAATACTCTAAAATCTATCAAATCTAAAACCTGTGGACACAGATGTCCGAATGAAATCTTTACCACTTAAATTTATTATAGTTAAAAAAAAAACCAATTTATCGGTTTGTTCCCGATGACTTTGGTAAAACAAACTAAACAAACAAATTTATGTATTCGAAAGATTAGCTATACTTCCTATTTACTTTTAGAAATATTGGAATTTTAATTCATATGCCTTTTACTCAAAACTTTAGTTTCCGAACATAAAAATATCTTTCACATAAGTTGACTGACCTTTTGCTTCACTCACTCTGATGTCTTCTCGTGACCCAAAACAGCTCTCCCTCGTTGACTATGTTAAAGGCTACTCATCAAAGCCCTCTCCGTTCTCCAGCTTCAAAACTATCAGCATACCAGCACCAATTCTCCAACAAGCCGGGCCTCTTTTGACACGTACGCGATTCAAACAAAACTCCAAAAATTCTCTGCTCTCCTTCCCACAATAATACAGAATCAAAGAGGTATTTCGTCTCAATTTGATCTGTCTCTCGTTCCACTTTTCAACACTATTCTCCACTATCAAACAACCACTGGTATTTGCTAACTACTTATCCACCAAAACGTCGACCGCTCCTCAGCGCTGCCAAATAACATACTGACTTCTTTTTCAAACTCTCTCAATCATCCAATCCACTTTTCCCCTTCCACATTGCCAAGAATCAGAAACATCGACTTTTCCATTCGACAAACAAACAGTCATTTTCAAAATTATTCCGACCATACTAATTACTTTCGGAGAACCCTACAATATTTACTCGGGTTGAAATAAAGATTAAAATTCCAAACTTTCTTCTAAAACCACTCTTCTAGAAATTGATAATTACCTCTACCTGTGGATTCTATAGTTCTCGTAATAAAAAATCTATTTCCATTTTCAATCTAAATACATCGTCCTTTTCACTTTAATTATTCACAAAAGTCTTTAATGGTTCATCGGAAAGCTCATTAAAAGAGAAATCCACTTACATCCAAACTAAATTCTAATAAATATTTACAGCTCAATATACAGGGTGTATCAAATTTATGTGCCCGCGTTATTTAAAAAAAATTTAATTTAATTTTCATTTTGCTTTTGATAAATTTGAAAACACAATAGTATATTGAAATATCCTTTAGCGACCGCTAACAAGAAAAGATGAAGTGAGTGTCGATAACGGTAAATAAAATTTAAAGATACTTTCAAGTGATAAATTAAAACAAAAACGCCAGTAAAAGTCGAAGGCGCTTATTGTTAAAAGTGTTTTAATCCAAAATATGCTTTATGTGCTAGATTTATAAACTTCGATATAAAACTAAAATGGTCGATATCATCCAGCAACTATAACTAAAGTGATACATCGATTACACAGGCCTACAGAAAAAAAAATTGTTTTGGTGCCGTGAATCCTTAAGCTGATTTTTACTATATTAGGGGCGATAAATCGAAATATGGATTTCGTTTTTTTTGTATCAGCTCTAGTTTTATGGATATGACAAAATGCGAAATTAGAGCTTTAATATTTGAGATAATGAAGAATGTGCTATTCAAAGGAATGTACATTGTTAATTAAACTTATTCCTCAGTTTATTTTTGTTGTCCTCACTGTATTATGCCTTATTTATGCAAGAAATAATACTTTAATATCGTTACATTACTATTTTATAAGGAAATAAAACAGCTTGGAGAGTATATTTGTAAACATTTAAAATGATACATTTACCACTTGTAAACCCAATCAGCCTCCACCTAATAATGGCTCATAGCCCATGGACCATGCTTCGCCTACATAGGAAAGAAGCTTCCCCAGATAAGTATAGAAAAACTTAAAGCTGGAATCTTTGATGGACTACAGATCAGACTTCTTACAGAGGATCCGGCTTTTGTGGGGTCAATGAATGAGGTAGAGAAAAAAGCTCGGCTTTCATTTGTGGATATTATGAAAAATTTTCTGGGAAATCACAAAAGTGAAAACTATTCTGAGCTGGTAAACCGTTTGCTGAATAACTTCCAATCACTTGGATGGAATATGAGCATCAAAGTCCACTATCTTCATAGCCACCTGTACCGTTTCGCTGAAAACTTAGATGACACAAGTAATGAGCAAGGTGAGAGACTTCACCAAGAGATAAAAACCATTGAGGACCGCTACCAAGGAAGATGGGGCATGGGCAGCCTATGAAAAACTCAAAGACATCTTTAAAAGCGATATACCAATTTATTTAAAACGTAAAACATGTGACCAATGTGTGTTGCCTGTGGTGAATTATGGTGCCGAAACTTTGACATTCTTCAACTTCTAAAATGCTGCAAATAGATCAGAGGAAAATAGAAAGGTCAATTCTGAGTATATCGCTTCGTGACCGAGTTGGAAATTAAGACTTCGACTAAGAACATGAGTTACTGATGTAACTTCCCGAATTGTCACCCTGAAATGGAACTGTTCCGGGCACGTCGCCCGAATCAGTGATTGGAGGTAGACGGAGAGATTACTTGAGTGGAGACCGAGATTAAAAAAAGAAGTAGAGGAAGACCACCTACTCGTTGGACTGACGATCTCAAGAAAATGTCAAGAAATTGGATGCAAAGTGCTCAAAATGGAGCACAATGGACAAAAATGAGGGAGGCCTATGTCCAGCAGTGGACGCAAAGGCCTGGATGATGATGAAATGACTTAAGATATACGTATTTTTTAATTGTTTGGTTTTTATTTTAATTTAGTATATCCATATCAGCATATTCGTATTTTAATGCATAAAAGCTGGCATGACCTACGTTATCTTGAAAACTAGAGCTGATAGAGCAAAACTAAGGCCATATTCGGAATCAGCACCCCAAATATACCCAAAATCAGCTCTAACCACTTCGGCACCAAAAACACTGTAGGCTTGTGTTATCGATGCAGAGCAACCACGGGGACTACACAATAGCTGGCTATAAAAATTCTACTTAAGTAGTAAAAAAAGATTAGCGGTATCAACTCAGAAAAAGGATCTTACAAATCTTGATTTAATGTGTTGTTTTAATAATCGTAAAAATCTAATCTATTTATAGACTGCAGTATATTAAAACACAAATAAATTTTAAATAATTGTTCTGTTTTATTTAGAAAATAATATTTAAAGTTAGTCTCTTTGTATTATTGGACCAATATAATTTCGAAAGGCATATTAGAAGATGAGAGAAATGATGCTGTAAATCCGATTCATCGGCAGTAAAATGCCAGTTTAAGTTTATGACATACTAACTTTATGTAAGTAATCAAAATAAGATTGAAAAGAGGCATTTAATGGGAGCTACATTTATGTGTATATCAGCAAAGCATTAAGGATCCTTTTCCTGGGTTTTTTTTGTAATAAATTATTATTTATTGGCGAGCTTTTTAATAAAGCCTAAAAATCAAATATTATCCAAACAGAGACAACAGTCTTAAAATTTTATTTAGAACCACCGTAACGTTATAAAAATAAAAAAAGAATGTGTGTGTTCTTTGTACGCACGTAAGAAGTTATACTTCTACTACATATTATGTGATTTTTAAGACAACACCAAAAATTTAAAAAAATAAAAGAATAAAACGCACACAAACACATTGAAAAATGCCACAAAGAAAAAATTATTTCTGAACGATAATAATTGTTGGCAAAAATTTTAAATACGCATTTTCTGAAAAAAAAAATATATAACAAATATACTTACAATCATAAAATGCCTAAAACAATAAAAAAATAAAAACTTGCATCGGGAATCGAACCCGTGAATTTCGGGGTGCTTTGATTCGTAATCGAAGCCTAGACTCACTCGTCCAATTCCACATTATTTGTCATGTGGAAAAATAGGGTAACTGAACGTTTTACTGTTTGACAGTTGTTTTGAATATAATTAAATTATGTAGTTTCAATTTTGTGGAAGAAAATATTAAAATATAACAAAACAGTAAGAAAACAATATATTAGATGAAGATTGGTAGAACTTTTGTTGGTAATCAAATTAAGTATATAAATCAAAGCATTACATACCTACTAGATAAATAAATCTACGCCAAAAAATCATAATTTAAAAATAAAAATCGGACCTAATTTGAGATTTCTCTCTAAAATCTCCATTCTTGAGAAAATAAATGTACAGTAGAGCGTGGATTATCCGAACGTCGATCAACCGAACGACCGCTTATTCGAACTATCGACTCCCGCGTCCCGCACTCGAATACCGAGCAAGCGTTAGTAATTGACGCTTAAAATATCTTCAATTTTCTTCAATATTGTATCCAAAAATAATTATGTTGTTGCAAAGACTGCACTTTTTTGTTTAGTTGCTAGTTGTCATTATCAAGATATAAATAAATATGTAGGTATATAAATATGGCTTTTATTCAATTGTGGATAAATATGTATGACTATAAATATGTATCAATATATTGTCGTTCGATTATCCGAACAAATCGGTTTTCCGAACACCTATGTCCCCCAATTAGTTCGGATAATCGACGCTCTACTGTATTTCAACCTAATCCAAATGTATAATTACAATATGATTATAATAAAAACTACTTACCAAATTAGAATGAGTTTTCCTTGTCCAAAATAGTCCAAAAGTCCAGAAATATAGGTATATGCAAAATATTTAAAAAGGCAGTATAACTATTAATTAACTTTTGTTTGTTGTTTCTTTTCACATAAATTTTAAAACGCAACAACCATAAATAATCTAACTACAGCTGTGCCACAGCCGCCATATTGAATAATTTTTGATATTTCATTTGAACATCCAATCAGAACAAAGTTATAATGCGCATGCGCCGGGATTATAGGTTTTAACATATAAAAATTCACCCTCATATCGCCGGTAAAGAAGTATAACTTCAAAAATATATACTTATGAGAACAACAATCACTGAAAACAATGATTATAGGTACTGCAGTAATAAGAGTATGAATTGAAAAAGCACGTGCCAACTTCGTGAAAATGACAAATATTTTTGCAAACATAGATCTGATATTGACCCTCAGAATAAGGCTGCTTAAATGTTATGTACACAGTATGCTCTATGCTTTACTATGGAGCTGAATCATGGACAGTAAACAAAAATATAATAAATGGACTTAACGCGTTTGAAATGTGGATATTTAGAAATATGTTAAATATTTTTTGGGTAGATTGAGTCAAGAATATAGAAGTGTAGAGAATCAAAGGAGAACAAGCAGAGAGAGGGAAATTGAAAACACAATAAAAGAAAGTAAATTGCTATAGCTTGGACGAGTGATGAGAGGCAAAAGATACAACATCTGAAACCTCATAATTCAAGGAAAAATAAAGGTTAGGAGAAGCATCGGAAGGAGACGCGCTTTCCCGGTTAAAGAACCTGAGAGAATGGTTTGGCTGCACCTCAAGGCAACGTTCAGAGCACCAGTCTCAAAGGTTAGAGTAGCCATGATGATTGCCAACCTTCGTCGCGAAGATGTCACTTTAAGAAGAAGAGATTTTCAAAAAGCTTTTGACACAGTTCAACATGGTAAACTCATACATGCACTGAAACACATACACGTAGGTCCCAGGGATATTAATTTAATGAAAAACCTTTACTAAAATCAAACAGCGGTCGTACGGGTGGAAGATACTGATAGGGATAGCGGTTTTTGACAAAAGACCGGTTTTCGGTTATACCGGTTTTGTTTGTTTACGGTTTAACCTGGCGGTTATAACCGGCCAAAAAAAAACCGGTTTTTCGAAAAACCGGTTTTCTGTTTTTTTAATCCAATAGATTACAAAGTTACATTTACAATGCACTTTAGTTTGCGATACTCCATTCGACTCGATATCAATATGATCAAAATTAGTACTATCGAAAGAACAACAATTAGTCCATTCTTTCACGGTTTTTGCTCTAAATTTTAAAGAAACGCTTGGATTGACATGAAATTTGGCATACCTATAGCTTACATGTCAAAGAAAAAAAGCGATATTGTGCCGATGTGTGCTTTTGCCCTGGGGGTGACTTTCACCCCCTTTAGTGGGTGAAAAAATATATGTCCAAAATAAGTCCGGAAATGGGTAAACTGACTAATTTTAAGTAACTTTTGTTCTATATAGCTTTTTCGCCAAGTCAACACTTTTCAAGTTATTTGCGAGTGAATATGTTTATTTTTCAACAAAATAACCACATTTTTAGACGGTTTTTCGCAAATAACTCAAAAAGTAAGTATTTTGCCGAAAAAAACGTTCTAAGCAAAAATATAGCTTATAAAAAAGTAAAAAAATGGTGTACGCGTTAGGTCTCTGGATCTCGTAGAACCAGAGTTATAGCCAATGAAAAATAGATTCATATTCACCAAATTTCAAATAGAATATTTCGACGTGAAATATCCAAAAAATTAAGCTTTTTTTAGGGAAAACCCATTAAAACTTTTTTAAAGTATTTAAAAAAAGCTTTATTTCTGTTTTTCCAAAAAGTTTCTAGCATTAAATTTAAGCAAGTTACGCTCAAAATAAAGTTGGTCCCTTTTGTTTTTGCAAAAAAAAATCGGAAAGACCACCCCCTAATTAGCAACTTAAATGAAATTAATCGTTACCGCTCCACAAATTATTTTACTTATGTTGTGTTTATATGATCTGTAAGTTTCATCGATTTAAAGTGCTTATTTTTGAAAAAATTTGGTTTCAAAATAAAATTTTTGAAATTTAAATTTTGAAAAATATGTTATTTTCCAAAATAACTTAAAAATTGTTAAAAATACCAAAAATCTCGAAAAACAAAAAAAGTCAGATTTGCTTTTCTGAATATTATGTAATTTCTGTTTTTCTGTTAGACAAAAATTGATTAAGATTTGGTGTTTTAAAATTTGCATACATTCGTGATCAGTGACTCGTTCAACCCCTTTTAACTACAGCCCTTTCAATAATAAGGACTTTGATCCGATGAAACTTACAGATCATATAAACAATATATACACGAGTCAAGAAACTTGTGAAGTCGTAACGACTAAGTTCATTTAAGATACTAATTAGGGGGTGATTTTCTCGATTTTTTTACCAAAACCAAAAGGGAATAACTTTATTTTGATCGTAACTTGTTTAGTTTTGATTCTATAATTTTTTTTATAAAACAAAAATGAAGCTTCTATTAAACACTTTAAATAAGTTGTAATAAGTTTTCCCCAAAATGTGCTTCATTTTTGGTTATTTCACGTTAAAGTATGTGGTATATATCACAATATGGAGTTTGACGAATATGAACCTATTTTTCATTAGCTATAACTCTGCTTCTACTAGGTGTAGAGACGTGATATATACACCATTTTTTAAAATTTTCTACAGGCTATATTTTTGTTGCGAATGTTTTTTCGACAAAACACTTACTATTTGAGTTATTTGCGAAAAACCGTCTAAAAGCGTGGTTATTTTGTTGAAATAATGAACATATTCACTGCCAAATAAGTCGAGAAGTACTGACTTAGTGAAAAAACTATATAGAACAAAAGTTACTTAAAATTAGCCAGTTTATCTATTTCCTGACTTTCTTTGGACGAATATTTTTTCACCCACAAGAGGGAGTAAAAACCATCCCCAGAGCAAAAGCACATATCGGCACAATATCACTTTTTTTCTTTGACTTGTTAGCTGTGCGTATGCCAAATTTCATGTCAATCCAAGCGGTTCTTTAAAATTTAGAGCTTTTGCAATATTTTACCGTTAAAGAACGGACTAAATATCAATATAAATAAAACACAATTTTTAATAAAACCATTTTATTCTATTAATTAATATACTTATTTATTATTTTAGTATTATTATATCTTTATTGATTATTATTAAATATAATATAGCGTAAGATTAATATATATATTGGATCGAAATAAAATTTGATTTATACTACTGCTCAACAGAGAGCGCTGAAATAATTCAAGTTCTATCGTCATTCAAAAATTATGAGAGTCGAATATAATATGCAATTATTGTATTAAATTAATGATGCAAATTTAATTTACCATTTAAAAATATAATTGTCTAAAATACCCACCAATTCTCCTCTCCTCCCAAACCCAAAAAATTCCCCAACCATTTCAACTTATAAAAAATTTCCCAGACTCTTTGAACTGGGATTTAAAAAAATTAAAATCAACATAGATATTTTACCTAAAAATAAATTGGATAATGCAATTTATCTTTTATTTTTACTACCATCAAAATAATTTTATTGTGTATTACCTACTTTTAACACGTTTTTATATTTGTAGCATAGGTACATTTTAACTCATTTAATACTTTCTGTATGGGTGTATCGTTTTGAAAACTTGGGGAAATTCTTGAAGATTCGTATTCGTAATCAGTAATTCGATATTCATAGTCATTCATCATTTTTGGTAATCAGAAAAAGTCATTCACCCACTTTCAATGTCAAGAGTTAAGTGTGAAAAATAGATGATGTTTGCGTCTAATTCAACCAGATCACTTCTTATGTATATGTTATAGTCAAAGCCCGAATTTCAGGCACTCCTAGGTTTGACTAGGCAATCCTCAGGTCTGACTGACGGTCTTAGTCAAAGCCCGAAATAAATTACAGATTCGGCCTTTGACTAGTCAAACCTAGGAGAGACTAAGTTGGTCAGGCAAAGGTCGAAATTTAATTTTATGAAATCGGGGTTTGACTAGTCAAACCCCGATTTAGCTTAAATTGTCGTAATTTATTAGATAAGGTTTAATAAAACGTCATTTTTTAATTTTAATGTTTATTATTTTTATATTGTCGTAATTAAAATAAAAAAATTAGTGTTTATTCTCGCATTTTGAGACATTATGGTATTTAGAGGTGCACAATACGTTAGGTCTTTACACTTGCATAATTTTAAAGAGCATTTCTTATTGCAGCGGCATTTTATAAAGCCTTGTAATCCAAATTTAGAATATTTTGTACTAATTTCTCTTAGAGACAGCTTAACGTCTGAAACATCTTCGAAATTAAGAAAATTCTCTTGATTTCTTGAAAAAAGTGTATTTATAGTTCCGTATTTCGTACCAACTCTATATAAACCGTCAATTATTTTTCTATTTTGTATGATACCCAAATTATTTCGAGCATCTCCTTTGGCTGTATCAAAGCTAGGGATCGGTATTTTTAATTTGTGCTCACTACGGAGAGCTTTGGATTGTATCCTCGCTCCGACCCTTGCTCCCTGGTATTTATATTCGTTATATTCGTGAATTCTTGCAATTTAAATTAATGTATTTATTTTACATAGCGATCGATAATATAGTTTCGATCGCTATGTAAAATAAAAACATTATTTTAAATGCGAGAATTCACGAATATAAATACCAGGGAGCAAGGATACAATCCATTGCTCTTCGAAGTGAGCAAACCCTTACAGTTTTTCCGATCGAAATTGGAGATATTTTTTTTCACCTAATTGTTCCATAGCATTAGCCTGGGCATAAAATCTTTCAATCGCCTTTCCTTTATATATTGTAATCTTTTCTGTGTGTGCACAAAGCATGCATGTAACTTTTCTTTCAAAACCTTCATAGTATGCACCAAGTCTGCTGTCAGCGTATACAACATGTACCACTAGACTACAAATTATGCACGTATGTGCGTCAGAGCTCTCTTTTTGGCAAATACAGTAAACCACATCTGAAGAAATAATCTGAATTGTTTGACAATTTTCTTCCTCTCCTAGTGACGACGGTCCAGGGGCTTCGTTAGTATTATGGTGACACTTAGTTTTTACTCCGATTGCAATATCTTCTTTCACAGTTGACGATAAAATAATTGACGGTTTAAATAGAGTTGGTACGAAATAAGAAAAAATACACACACTTTTTTCAAGAAATCAAATAAGATAATGCAAAGAGAATTTACTTAATTTCGAAGATGTTCTAGACGTTAAGCTGTCTCTAAGAGAAATTAGTACAAAAGATTCTAAATTTGGAAGACAAGGCTTTATAAAATGCTACTGCAATAAGAAATGCTCTTCAAAATTATATAAGTGTAAAAGATCTAACGTATTGTGCAAATCTAAATGCCATAATGCCTCAACATGTGAGAATAAACACTATTTTTTTATTTTAATTGCGACCATATAAAAATAATAAACAATAAATTTAAAAAATGACGTTTTGTTAAACAATATAATAAATTACGACATTTTAATAGCTGATCGGGGTTTGACTGGTCAAACTCCGATTTCATAAAATTGAATTTCGACCTTTGCCTGACCAACTTAGCCTCTCCTAGGTTTGACTAGTCAAAGGCCGAAACTGTAATTTATTTCGGGCTTTGACTAAGACCGTCAGTCAGACCTGAGGATTGCCTAGTCAAACCTAGGAGTGCCTGAAATTCGGGCTTTGACTATAACATATATATTATGATTACAAATACCTTTTCAAGAGAGAGAGAGAGAGAGAGAGAGAGATTTCAAGAGTGAGATTGCACTTTCAGTTTGCTTCTGTATTTATAAAATGAAATAAAATTTGAATTATGGCTTTGTTTGGAATAATTACTTGAGAATAATAATTATGATTGTGATCCAAAATAATACCTAACCTAATCCTAATCACCGTAAAAACCTAATAACCGGTTTTTTCTTTAAAAAGAAAAAACCGGTTATAACCGGAACAAAAAAACAACCGGTAAAACCGGTTATTGCGAAGTAAAAAAACCGGTTTTAGGTTTAAACCTGTAGGTTTTCCCCATCCCTAATGTAACGCTAGGAGCTTAAGGGTTAAATAATTTTGGCCACAGCATGCATCCCCGTCGGCCAAAATTATTCAACCCTTAAGCTCCTAGCGTTACATATATGTAACGCAGGAAGTGATTATAATTTTAACTAGATGATGATGCAAAACTTTCAAGGGATACTTGTTTACTAGTTTTCAGCAGTTGGTTCGAGGATTTGATCCAACCTGTTGATTTAGTTGAGTGTTTTATGTGACGGTGTTTAATATTTATTGTAAAAATGGATCTCAAGTTTGAGTAAGTATATTTTTACTATTCTTTTGTTATTATATTTTGTTTAAAGTGTGTTCAATTGAGAATAAATGAATGCCTTTTCTTATTGATAATATAAATTTTTAGTATCCTGGTTTTATAAAAAATGCCTTTAATTTTTGGTGTTACATATATGTAACGCTAGGAACATATGTGAGCAAAAATCGGCACTTTTGGAATTGTAACGTATTGTTTGTTCTAGAAAAGGAATTTCTCTTGAAGAAGCACTGGAGATGATTGATGCCGTTGAAAATTAAGACGTTGATGCTATATATAGGTACTGAAACCCCAGAATTGGATGTGCTTAGAGACGAGGAGTTTGGTGATGAGGAATATAATGATTTTAACAGGCTGTCCGTTAATAGTGAAAGAGATTTCGAAATATATGATTATATTGACGAGGCTGAGCCTTCCAGGTCGTCAGCAAAAGCTAAAAAACTAGTGAAAGGAAAGTTGAAGTTGATCTTGTGGACCAGAATATAGCTAGATACCAAGTAGTAATTTGCTCTAAAAAATGATGGTGGTGTCTATTTACATTGATGCTGGACATAACTTTGGGCACAATGGTCTATTTACATTGATGATGGACATAACTGGACATGATAGATGCTATGATCCTCTGCCACAACTAGAATTTCGAAGGTATCTAGTAACATCGTATCTTACGAAATATGGTACTAAACCAAAAGATGCAGGCAGGCCATCTTCGTCCAAAGTAGTCGTAGATGTAAGATATGATAAGATTGATCATCTCCTGACCTATATTCCTGATAAGAAAAGGAGACGTTTTTCAGATGAATGCTGTAGTTCATATGTGCTTACCATGGGTTGCAAGTGCAATGCAGGAGTGTGCATCAAGTGCAACATAGATTTTGATCTACAATAACTTGATTATGATTTTTCATTTATCTAGTTTTGTATTTGTTTGTCATTTTGAAATTTATAGTCGGAAATATTTTAAATATGTTTGCTGTTATATCTTCCTAGAGTTACATACATGTAACGGCAATTTTCTAAAAAATCAAAAATAATTAAGACAAAAAATTTATGTATTTTGTTTTTAAACCTTCTCCTGAATACATGAAAATAAAAAAAATAAAATTTTCTAAATAATTCAGGATCTTAAGGGTTTGTGTACTCCCCCCAACTGATATTTCAGAAGGCACTATGACAAATAACTAAAGGTGTAAGCATTGGAGAGAGCATCATTAATACCATAAGATTTGCAGATGATACCGCAATCATGGTAGAGAATTTAAACAATTTACAAATTCTCCTAGAAATTATTATCGGAGAAAGCAAGGAGATGAGTACACGGTGAGTTTAAAAAACCCCGTTGACAACAGACACTGTCATTGGAGGGTAAACCGTTAGAGAGGGTCGACAAATATAAATAACGCGGAACAATTATAAACTCACAGTTAGATCAAGATGAGAAGATAAAGTGTTATATGTGCTTATATAGCCACATTTCAAATAGGTTTATTGTGAAAATCAAGTCTCAAACGAAGAAGTGTTAAGACGAATTGGATATGGCAGAAAGCTTATGAACAAAATTAAAAAGAAAAAGTTAATAAAAAAAACATCGTATCAGAGCCACATATTTCGAAACGATAAATATTCTCTTCTACACATCGTCATGCATGAAAGTGTAGAGGGAATAAAAGGCTTGGGAAGAAAGAAGAAATCTTAGCTGAGGAATATCAGAAAAATAATAAGAAGAATATAGTACACCCATTTTTACCTCAGGAAATAAACTGGTTAAAAATATTTCCAGAACTTTTTAGAATAATCTTTTTTGAGAATGATTGCCGGAGTGAAAATCGAAATATCAAAACTTGCAAAGATGTTGTGTTGAACCAGGTTCTGATGTTTTTCGACCAGGATGTTCTTCTTGTTCCTGGACCCCGTCTTCCAAATATTTTTCCTCGCAAGACGTCTTGTAGAAGGACAAATTTGGATTCTCCTTATTTGTAGGGGCCTCAAGATCTTGTCTTGAACTTGTCTTTATTTTAAGACAAGATCAAGACAAGAAGTAATTTTAGATTTCAAGACAAGACAAGGAGATTTATGTCAATACAAAGATTTCTTGTCAAGAAAACAAGAAAGTTTGAAATATCTTGACTAATAGTCCTGTCGCCAGGGGGGGTACAACGGCCTCCTTTATTCAGATGGACTTACCCAAGTTTTTTTTATGTATTTTGACCCGTAGAACACGAATTTTTTGGGTAACAGTTGATCTGGATGTCGATAAGTTTGTTATAAACAAAGAACTTGAGGAATTACATAACAGCGATTTCTCGCAAAACAAAACATTTTTTCGTATTTTTTGGGTCATTCTAAGCAAAAAATATTTCTAGAAGTTTTTTCGTAGGATTCATAGTTTTCGAGATAACCACTGTTAAAATTTCAAAAAATCGAAAAATTGCAATTTTTGAACCCGAATAACTTTTGATTTAAATATAAAATAGCAATTCTGCTTACCGTATTTGAAAGTTCAAGTTAAATTATATCGGTTTTGATTATTTTCATTGCTAAAAATTTATTTTTTTATTGTCAAACAAATATATAAACACATAGTGTTTCCCGTACCTAATACATGCGTTTTAATACATCCTACGTAGATATTGCCTCGCTTGCACTAGTACCTACTCTACCTACTTGTTCGATTTTAAATGAGAAATAATTGAAAACATCACTCACGCACTAGGTGTTTATTACTGTTTCTAGCTTTGTTTAAGAATAAAAAAATTAATTTTTAGCAATGCAGATAATTAAAACCGATAGAATTTGACTTGAACTTTCAAATGCTATAAGCAGAATTGCTATTTTATTTTTTAATCAAAAGTTATTCTGGTTCAAAAATTGCAATTTTTCGATTTTTTGGAAGTTCAACCGCGCTTATCTCGAAAACTATGCATCCTACGAAAAAACTTGCCAGAACATTTTTTGCTTAGAATGACCCAAAAAATACAAAAAAATATTTTGTTTTGCGAGAAATCGCTGTTATGTAATTCCTCAAGTTCTTTGTCTATGACAATCTTATCGACATCCGGATCAACTGTTACCCAAAAAATTCGTATTCTACGGGTAAAAATACATGAAAAAAACTTGGGTAAGTCCATCTGAATTAAGGAGGCCGTTGTACCCCCCCTGGCGACAGGACTATAATAATGAAAACTCTAAAAGTATCTATTTGTGAAAAAAAAACATTATTTTGACATAACATATTTTAATTTATTGGATACTTTTTTTGCTAAATCGATTTACAAAAATGTAAATTAAAAATAATAATTAATGATACTTACCTAATCCTGTTGAAAATAAAATTGCAGACTAGATTTTATTTTAAATAACAAATTTGGCACCTTTTTGAAATCGGAATTGATAAGCCATGAATTAAGGCATATAACACTTTTCATGGAGTCAACGCTCAGTCGATTTCTTTGCTTTGTTCTTGTTAAAGCTGCGCGTGAAAATAGTCTATCCGCAGGCACAGATGTTGCTGGCGTTTCCAGAAAATCCTTGGCCATTTTCGATAATGACGGATAGATATATTTGTGTCTTCTCCACCAATCAAGTATATTCTCAGAATCTTCTGACCTATACTAAATTTACATTCAAGATGCAGTAGAAACAAACAAAACCAAAGACACGTTAAATGTTATTAGGAGCACTCCTGAATCATAATTTACAATGTGTAAATTTTGGAAATAATGATTTGGGATATACAATGTATACACAATGATTTACAATGTATATACATTGTAAGTTATGCCCCTAGTAGCATTTAACGTGCCTTGGTTTGTTTATTTCTACTGCATCTTGATTGTAAATATAGTATAGGCCCATTTATGTTTTTTTCAATTTCATAGTTCAAAGATTGTAAGTTATCATTATCAGCTTTTTAAATAATATCTAAATCAAGTTCGTTATTTCCTTTTTTCAGAATAAGTGCTCGCTCTGGTATTGGATTCTGTAAATCATTCCGGGATTTGTTACAGTAGTTAGCTTTAACTATTTCTTCAAATGGTTGTATTGCCTCTGATTGTAGAAGCTTTCCCCAAGATAAAGAGGAAAATTCCTCTACTTTGTGCCGAGGGTTCAAAATAAGAACTATACAGTATAATATGCAATTAGTTTTATTAGAGTTTTACAGTATTTTATCTCTCGCAGCTTGAATGCAGTAACGTCTCTATCAATTTTATTATCAAGTTGATGAGCCCAATATTTCCAGTTAATCTAAAAGTAAGTTTACTCTAGTTACCACCAATGGGAGTATGCAATATTTTTTCACTTCGAGTATTGAAGAAGTGTTTTAAAGCTTCTAAGATACTGACAAAATTTACTGATCAGAACCCATTCTTCATCTAATATTTTGCAATTATTTAGATTTTTGATGTTGTCGCAAAATATAGTTAAACATATTTTTACACTTAAACACAATGTTGGCATCTCGAAAATTGAATACCACTTTGTACGCATCTCTAATAGTCATTTAGTCATCTTACAATTTACGGCCTCGCAAGCACTTAAGTTTAAGTTGCATTTGCCCTGAGTTTTTGATATTTTTTGACAAGATGTTTAATTTGACTTACAGGAGAGTTGAATCCAAAGCAGTATCATTTATATCATTTTCTACTTCGATCTTATCCTCCAAATAATCAACATCCATTTCGATGTCGATACTATTATGATTTGGTTCAATCATTTTTACGAGATTCTGGACAGCTAAGTTAAAAATCTGCGAAACATACAAAATGCTTATTTTATGCATGCAACTACAAATCAAATTTGGCGTTCGTCAAGGAAACAAATGCAGATCGGGGACTCCCCCCAGTGGCAGTGGAGGCCGTGTTAGCAAGCAACGCAATAAAAGGTCGCCGGGAATCACCGGACCGGGTAATCAAGATATTTCAAGATCTTGAAATTTCTTGAGTCAAGACAAGGTCGAAGATGTCAAGATAACGCCAAGACAAGATTTTTAAAAATGTCTTGATTTTTTCTCAAGACAAGACAAGAAGTTAAGAATTTTTATCTTGTCGACCCCTACTCATTTATGAGTCGGTCAGTCCACGAGATTTTAAGTATTCTCCGATATAGCCACATCTCAAATGCATCAAATTTTCTGCACTTATCTTCGTTTAAGGTCCACGATTCCATACCATAAAAAAGAATAGAAAAGACATAGCATTGCAGCATTCTTACTTTAATACCAAGAGAGGGGTTGTGACTCTTAAAAAGGACCCCATCCGGTTGATAGTAGATCTAGCTTTTCCGAGATGTTCTCTTATCTCTTGGTGGTTGGTCCATTCTTCATTTATTATGGTACCGAGGTAAATGTAGTGCCTCATTCTTTCTACAGCTGTGACTTGATCCCATATAAACATAATATTTAAATTACACATGCCAAAGAAAACGGATTCAAAACCTTGCATTTCATTCATCTGTCGAACCTTGACTTAATTTATGACCCTGTATATTCTATGTCGAATCGTTACCACCGCTTTTGCTGACTTTAACCACAAAACCGAACATTCAAATCATAAAAGTGATTCGCCACCATTTCTGGAATTCACTTTCCACACTCGTAAATAAATGCTGAATAGGCGAAAGCATTAAATTTTCTTTGGCAATGCCTAGAACATCGTTTCGGGAAATAGTATAACTTGTTTGGGATATAATATGGTCATATATAAATTACAGTTATATATAAACTAGAAATCGATGGTATTTTATACATACTAAAATGGAAATAGAGCTGTAAATTCTTTCAAATAACTCATGGGCAATAATCAACAACAATAAAATAAAGTTTTTATTTTTATTTTTATTTTTATCTTACTTTTTAGAGTAATACGGAAAAATTGGGTCGAATCTTTTAATAAGCTTTATAATAGAAAACCAGTAGAGAAAATAATAAAGCGTATATTATAGTGTTTTCAGAACCTTATATTCTTCTTGCAGGGCCTATCCGTTTCTGATGTTGGCGACCATCATGGCAATCTGTACTTTGCACATTGCTGCTCCAAAAAAGTTTGTGGGTGTTGTGTTTAACCACGTATGTAGATTTTCAGCCAGGAAATCCTTCGCCTTCCTGGTTCACGTTTTCCTTCCACTTTTCCTTGCAAGATTAGTTGCAGCAGTCCATATCTTTCGCTGTTCCTCATGATGTGACCAAGGTAATCGATTTTGGTTGCTTTTATTGTGGTTTACAGCTCTTTTCCTTTTTGCATTCTCAGCAAAACAACCTGATTAGTATCGTCATCGGTATAAGATACCTTCAGGATTCGACGATAAAGCCACATGTCAAAGGCCTCAATTTTCTTGCAGGTGGCGTCTGTGAGAGTCCATGACTCAACTCCGTACAATAGTATAGGAAATATGTATCATCGTAATAACCTGACTTTTATGGTTATTGATAAATAAGAACATTATGGGCTTACATTAAATATACTTTTAGGCCTGTATGTAACATTATTTTACCTGTTAAGATTTAAACCATACTTTCCATTTTAATACTTTCTCTTCTTCTTGTTCTTCTTCTTCGGCCTTCTCCCATAATGCACAGCACTTTATTCTCCCAGTCACGTTTTCTGAGGTCTGTATCTATCGTAGCATTTCCTATGTACGTTTTCTCTCTCATAGCAGGTTTTCCTCTCCTCTTCTTCCCGGCGGGACCCTGTTCAATATTCTTCTCGGCCATTTATGCTTTGATATTCCTTGTACCGGGTGTCCCAATAAGAATGACTCTCGGCCGTATCTCAGGAACCTTTGAGAAAAAAATATTTATAACAAAAGTTGCCTCGGGAAGAGCCTGGAAATTATTTTCATAATTGTAGGTCCGCCGCTAGAATTGAATATCAATAATTACAGAATAAAAATTTTACAAAATTTACTTAATGAAGGCGTACTGGAAATACAATCATCGTATTCTTCATAAAATTCTGCGCATATTTTATTTCACAAATTTAAGTCTACCTTTGCAAATAAGAGGTGGGGGTGAGTGGGAACATTCTTATGAAAAAATGGCTGTAAGTCCGGTTCTGCTAAATCGAATTTTGCATACTTGGTCTTGTTGAAAACAGCTCTTTTTCGTCAATTTAAGAGTTTTATTTTCGAAATAGCCTAATAAGTAATATGCCAGCTAGTAGGCGTTATTTAATTATTTTCGGAAATCTAGTTTTCTTTGAAGAATATTAAATACAAGTATGCATTTTTAATCCTGTATTACAAAATTAGAAACATAATACCGAAAACCGCATGTCGATACCTTTTTTCTATCTCGAGATATCTTAAGAAGCGTGTAAATTTTATACAACTGTTAATGTCACCGGTAAACGAAGTTAAGGAAAAGTAGTATGCTATGAAAAAAACAACAAATAAACATTTTCCAGATGTAAACGTATATAATTAATTAAAACAAAAATAAAACAAACAACACTATAAAATATAACAAAGAAATAAAAGCAACTACTTACTTAGTGACGACCTAAATGTTCAGATTGTTGCACATTATTTTCGATGCCATTTACTTTTTCAAAAGTAGAATGAACACAAGTCTCAATTTCTGCTTTCGCAATGCTTTGAATAGCGTTTCGTATTCTCTAGCTAGATTCTAGATCATGTTTTCTCGAGTAGTGGGCCTAGCGGCAAAAACAAGGTCTTCAATCCGTCCCCATAAATAAAAGTCTAAAACAGTTAAATCTGTTGCTATTCAATTTACTCTTGAAAGAGTAAATGCTTGCATCGGAAATGATGGGCAACAATTTGAATATTCAGGCAGTCACTAAGACTAAGTAAGTAGTTGCTTTTATTTCTTTAAAAAACTCATACAGAAGTAAAAACTTCAACTTGTATTCTGGTATAAAATCTTTTATTTAAAAACTATCTAAAAAATCATCCAAATGGATTGAAAAACGTTTTCGTTCTAATTCAGAACATCTTCAGTGCATTCTGCAGATTAGTTTGAAACTAGCACACTATTCAAAGTGGTAACCCCAAAATATATGGTTTAAATATGATATTTTAACAAAACATGGTGACTACAAGTCGATGTTATTAGATATAATAGAACACATGCTCAACGGGCAACATGGTTCCCTGCTCGAAAATGCTAGGTACTTGCCAGTACAATGGGCACAGACCAATGAGTTGGTTTTTTTTATATTTTTTTATTTTTTATTTTTAGTCTTCCACTTTTCAAACATTAAAATATATCGTCATGTTTATTAAAATATGCATAAAACATATGATGTACAAACATTAAAAGTAGTCGGAATCGGCAAAAAATTTGAAACTTTATTGTTTATTAATGAAACATAACCTAAACAATTAACGTAAAAAGGTAAATTATGTATAGTTTATATATTTAGCTACAACCTGTAAAAGTTTCAAGTTTCTTCATTGTAAAAAACAAAAGAATTTAAGCATTTTTCGTTAAAATCGTTTTTTATTTAAACAATTAATAAACATAAAAAAAATTTATTAATAATTATTCTTGTAGTGTTCCCGAGAATGCATATGTCTGCAAATGTTTAGCCATTTACATTGAAGAAAAGGCAGTCAAATTACCGTCCAAAGATTTGACCCAAACGATTGAACTAAAGAAAAGCGTTTAATTAATTATTACGCCAAAACGAATTCTAATGTTAATTGTAGCACAAAACGTCTATACTGGTGGTTTTTATAAGACTACGATAAAAACCCGAATTTTTTTAATTCGGGTTTTGGTTGAAGTTTTGTTTCATATCGTTTGAAATTTGACACGAATAAGCGCCGATTTCTATATAAACAAATATATGAGCGTTCAAAATTTAAAACCTTATTGTTAATTTATGAAGCATAACGTAAACAATTAACGTAAATAGTGAAATTATGTATAGTTCATATCATTAGCTACAATCCGTAAAAGTTTCAAGTTTCTACATTGTAAAAAGCAAAAGAATTTAAGCATTTTCCATTAAAATCGATCTATTTTATTTAAACAATTAATAAACATAAAAAAAAATTTATTGACTATTCACTATAATAATAATATAAAAGCGTTTAATTAGAAATAGTTTTTGTTTAATTTCACTCCTTCAAGGAGTAAACACAATGCTACGCTTGAAAGCATGTCAATGTAAAATTTTTTTTATGTCGGTCTCTGACACCGATATTAGCTTTAATGTCCAGAAAACCTATGTTAGTTGCGGAAGGTTAATATCTAACTTTATTGTGACTAAACGAAACCCGTTATACACATTCTACACTTTTACATCCTTTAAATACTGTTTTAACTGCACTTTTTAATGCAGTTTTCAGTCCTCTACAAGCAATATCTGATAACTTTACATATAAAATAATTATGGAAGCGAGCATTCAACCGTTTAGAATTTACCATTGAGTTTCCTATTATATGACTCGTTTGACTATTCACAACCCCGTATAAGCAATATATTGGAATCGATAGATTTCAGCATTTCTTGGAAATATTTGTATGTATATTATAGAATCATGCATGTATTCCATACTTTACGGATACAGTGCACATTCCATAAATTCCTGATTTTAAAAATGATGAACACAACAGTTATATCAATTTCAAATTAACTATATTTGAAATTACGCTAGCCATAATTTTATAACGATAATATATTATTGATGATAAAGTCATAAATGTTTATGACACATGTATAATAACTAATGTTGGTATATACAATTACTGATAAATTATTTTGATTATTGCTTAATGAATTCAAAATATTGATAGATTATGAACAGAGTTCGGATTTAAAAGCATAAAGAAACGTAAAAAAAAACGCGTAAAAAGCATAACAATTTTACGAAAAAAAGCATTTTATTATACAAAAAAAGCATGAAAATAAGCATATAAAATTTGACAAACCATTTCTTTAAGAAAATATATATAATTATCTCTAGGCTCAGCTTAAGAACTAATAAAGTCCTATTATAAATTTAATAATAAATTAGAATAAACAAAAAAAAAAATAGATAACTGAAACAAAAATGCTTTAACCTAATTTTTATCGACACACTTTAGATGAAGGAAAATATATCATTTTTGTTTAACACTAGAAGCACCGCAGCGGTCAAAATGACGGGTATTAGAATTTCTATTGCCAGCCGCTTTTGAATTTTTTTTACTTGATAAAAACCTATATTGAGTTAATAACTAATAATAAGAGACATATTTAATTAATTTAAATGAATTATTTAATTATTTAAGCACGATTTATGCAGTAGCAAAATTTTTCAAATTTGATTGTACAAGACCCACACAAATTTTATTTACATTTATGTATATGATAAATTTCACATGTTTTTCACTTTCACCTGCTACGTCTTCTATGTTGTTTTTTGTGGTGTTAAATCGTGGACCTTGAACAAAGAATATGTGCAGAAAATTGGAAGCATTCCAAATGTGGCTATATCGGAGAATAGCCACAAAATAATCGGAGAGTCACAAATAAGGAGGTCCTCAGAAGAATGTAGAAGAACCGAGAGGTACCACCATCAAATCTCGAAAGTTCGAATACTTTGGACACATTATGCGAAATGAATCCAGATATACACTTCTAGAAGCCATCCTGCAAGGAAAAATATTTGGAAAACGGGTCCCAGGAAGAAGAACATCCTGCGGATAAGGTAAAAATTCCCATGATGGTCGCCAATATTCATCACGGATAGGTACATAAAAAAATAATATGCTCAAAAATATTATATGCCTAAGTGAATACATAAATATAAGCTAGTGAAGCTACTAATATAATATAGTTGCTAACCTGGTGTACTAGCGCTATTGCAAAGTAACTTCCATCCTATAGTGTCGATGGAGGAATTCTCTAAACTGCTTCCGCGAATTCCTCTTACCCGGTTGGTAATAATTCCTAAAGAGGTATTGGAGTCAGCATTCTAAGTTGAAGCAGAAGTACTGAGCATATCCTCAATCTCAACTTCATCTTCAAAATCGCTACCCGATGAATGGCCTTGATCAAATTTATCAGGCACATACTCGTCTTCTTCATTATTGGATATATTTTCATCACATAACTCTACTTCATATTCATTATCTGACAAATTCTGTAACCATTCCAATAGTTATTGCTCAGTGAAATATCGACGAGACGTGATAACAGCAGAAAAGAGAAAGATCACGATGAAAAATCAAAATACGTATTGAGCACGCACTTGCAAAGAGTATACTCAAATTACCTAATAACAAATGTTTTCGATGCATTTTATACATAAAATAAGTAAAAACTTCCCAGAAAAATAGAACAAAATGTAGAATACCTTGTCATTACTACCCAATTTTTCTAGGTAGACATTAACTATATTCAAAATGTAATTATACTGTAAAAGTACCTGTAAACGAGAAATTATAATCTTCAAATAAATATAAAAGTCCCAAATTATAAATTTTGTAAAATAAATATGAATGAGTAATATAGAGGGTCTAAAAGAGAAAGCAGTCAAAATGACTGCTCTGGTGCTTCTAGGTAGACATTAGCATATCTTAAAAAGTAATTCCGCTAAGTAGCTGTAAAGAGAAATTATAATCTTCAAATAGATCTAGGAAAAGTCATAATTTATCAAGTTTCTAAAATAACTATGAATGAGTAAAACAGAGTGAATAGAAATAGTAAATCAAAAATAGAAAGCAGTCAAAATGACCGCTCTGGTGCTTCTAGTGTTAAAGCATGAAATAACTAATTACTCATTTAAATGTTCCATCGTAAAGTTTCGGCACCTATCACTCATAACATTTTTGTATATCTGAAAGCTTCTTTCAACGTCCACATTGGTTATCGGTGCATACTTTTACTTTGCCACTACTGCCGGATCCATATTTATATCTTCAACGTGTTCTCAATTTAAAATTGAAAATATTTTCTTCATCTCTTGAAATCCTTTGTTTTTTGTTAATACATCTTGAAATTTTGTTAATACTATCTGATCAATTTTTCCAGGGATAACTTCCATCTTTTTTTCAAAACTGTTTATTTTTTGGATCGATTCAACTACTGAAATTTGCTGTTTCTCCAAATATTTTATTGTTTCACTCACAGAACAAAAGTTGCTATTTTATCGATTTGCTAGCAGTCTCTTCAAGTTCCAATACGAAGTTTTTAAAATTTTCGAAATATTCGGCGTAGTATAAAGCTGCATCTAACCATTTACACCACCGAGTTAACACTGGTTCCGGTGGTAATAGAATGTTAGGGAATGTGTCTCTAAAATTTGCACACTTAAAGAAGTTTTGTTGAATTTTTTTAAATTTTTTATCAACTCATTAACAAGTGGAAATTGCAGCCGTATAGTCTCAGCAACGCGATTCCGGCCGTGTGCTAGACATGTAAAGTGAATTAGATTTGGATAAAACACTAAGATTTGATGCTTTTTCGATCATATATTATGGTGCAATGTCGAAAAGCATTAATCCTATTTTGTTGGTGGGCACAGCCTCGGGAAGATAAGAATTTGTTAAAGCGTCATTTACGAATCTTGTAACTGTATTGTTATTTATTGCTTCTGGTTCTTTTGAGCACACTAAATAACCCTTCGTCAAGATTTCTTCGTGAAGTACGCCTATGAAGTAATTAGCAACGTATCACAGCAAACCAGATGTAATCATTGTTTCCCACTAGTGTTTTTACTTTTTTTCTGGTTTTATTTTAAATGCAATTAACATATTTTTTGGCAGAGTATTTTCATTCGGCACGTGTCTTCGATAGTGGGTACTTTTCCAAAAATGATTTAAAACTTTTATTTTGCAACTTATTTAAAGGGAGGTCAGAGTCCAAAATTGCACTACATAGAGCAAAATTAAATTTCTGCTGTTCGCAAATGCAAAAATGATAATAGTATATAAAAAAGCACCAAATAAGCACAAAAATTAAAAAAATGCATGATTTAAAAAAAGCAAAAAAAAGCAAAAAAAGCATAAAAAAGGCTGTCAAAATGACTTATTTTTGTATATTTCGTTCATATTTTAAAAGAAAATAGTCCTGCTTGTATTATTTACCATAAGCGTTATGCTTAGAAATCCGGACTCTAATTATGAATTATCAATAATACTGATATACAGGGTGTAACAAAAATACAGGTCATAAATTAAATCACATATTCTGGGACCAAAAATAGTTCGAATGAACCTAACTTACCTTAGTACAAATATGCACAAAAAAAAGTTATAGCCCTTTGAAGTTACAAAATGAAAATCAAAGGTTTGGAATATATCGAAAACTATTAGAGATTTTTTATTGAAAATGGATATGTAGCATTCTTATGGCAGGAGCATCTTAAAGAAAAATATAGTGAAATTTGTGCTTCCCATAAAAATTTTATGGGGGTTTTGTTCCCTTAAACCCCCCCAAACTTTTCTGTACGTTCCAATTAAATTATTATTGTGGTACCATTAGTTAAATTCAATATTTTTAAAACTTTTTTGGCTCCTAGTATTTTTTCGATAAGGCATTTTTTATCGAGTTTTGGCTTCTTTTTTAATATGTTTACATAAAAATTTTATGGGGGTTTTGTTTGTTTAAACCCCCCAAATGTTTGTGTTCGCTTCAATTAAACTATGACTGCGATAGCATTAGGTAAACAAAATGTTTTTAAAACTTTTTTGCCTCTTTGTATTTTTTCGAGAAGGCAACTTTTATCGATATATGGCTTCTTTTTTAATACGGTTCAAAATATACCTAAAAATGTAAATCATACATAAATTTTCATATTATTACCAAGTCTCCATATTCGTACTTAACCATACACAAATATGTGGTGGATTTGACAAATATTCAAAATATCTCGATAAAAACTGAATTTTCGAAAAAGTACTAAGAGCCAAAAAAGTTTTAAAAATATTGTGTTTAAGTAATGGTACTACAATAATAATTTAATTGAAACGTACACAAAAGTTTGGGGGGGGGGGGGTTTAAAGGAACTAAACCCCCATAAAATTTTTATAGGGTGTCCAAATTTCACTATAACTTTTTTTGTTAAGATGCTACTGTCATAAGAATGCCATATGTCAATTTTCAATAAAAAATCTTTAGTAGTTTTCGATATATTGGAAAAAATCGATTTTCATTTTGTAACTTCAAAGGGTTGTAACTTTTTTTATATGCACATTTGTACTAAGGTAAGTTAGGTTCAATCAAACTATTTTTGGTCCCAGAATATGCGATTAAATTTATGACCTGTATTTTCGTTACACCCTGAAAAAAATTGTTTGTTGTTTCAGATGGGCTGTGATATTATGAATCTGGATTTGGATTTCATTCAGATTCTCGTCAAATGAGAGTGTGGAGAATATTTGGAAATGTAGAACGTTTACAGCGTACTACCGTAAAAAGATGATACAGCATGTAGTGAAATAATACATAAATAATCGGTGGCAGAATGGACCTCGTTTTCCAGACCACTTTCTTACAGCTCGGTAGTACAAAGACACCATTCTTCAACCTATCGTTCGTCCGTTTGCTAGTGCTGTTGGTCAAAACTTCCACCTTCTTCTTCTTCTTCTTCTTCTTCTTCTTCTTCTTCTTATTCTTCTTCTTTTTCTTCTTCTTCTTCTTCTTCTTCTTCTTCTTCTTCTTGTTATGTAGACATTACTCTGTCTGTTTTTCAATGTACCTCCAGTAAGTTGTCATTCCATCTTTTTCGTGGTCTCCCACTGATCGTCTTCCTATTGGGGAACCGTCTCTAGCCGTCCTTACTACCATATTTATTGTCATTCGGCTTATGTGGTCGTTCGATTCTACTCTTCTGCTTTTCACTCAGCTATTATTGTTGTTCACCTTGCATCTCCTTCGTATATCTGCATTTCTAGCTCTATCCCACAGCGTCTTACTATAGATTTTTCGCAATGTTTTCATCTCTGCTGTTTCTAGCGTTCTTTTTGTCCTTTCTGTATCAGGTCGTGTTTCTGCCGCGTATGTCATTATTGGTCTGCTGACTATTTTGTAAACTTCCACCTCATGCATGTAATGCTTGTCCATATGTAGCATGCCTCGTGACAGTCTGGTTTGCCAACGAAATTGTGATGTGTTGCCTTGGCCAGCACAATCCTTCGACCAGAATTCCATCGAGCATGCTTGAGATATGCTTCAACAAATAATTACCCCACATATGGGTAACATATATACCGGCCGTTTCTTTTCCGATAGCCCTTATACAAATGTTGTTTCTTCTTTTTCTTCATGTGACTTGTCCGTTGCGGACGTTGGGTTTCTTCCAAAGGGGCGAAAACAAAAAGCAATATTGTTAATATCTACCTTTATTGTGACCAAACAAAACTCGTAATACATTTTCTACACCAAATGTGACCTAAGTTTTACAATAATCTGGAAAATTATTCTATTTTTGCAAAATCTTGGAATGTTTTCAATTCGTAGAACTATGTTGAAATGTATTTTCAATGCAGATTTCAGTCCTTTACAAGCAATATCTAATGACTTTTGATGTAAAATAATTATGGAAGCGAGAATTCAACCATATAGAATTTTCCATTGAGTTTCCTACGGCCCGTTTGAACGATTCACCACTCAGTGTAACAATAAATATTGGAATCAGTTCAAATTCCATAAAATCATGATTTTAAAAATGATGAACGCAACTGTTATAGATATCAGTTTCATATTAACTATTTGAAATTAGGTTAGCCATATTTTTATAACGATAATATATTATTGATGATAAAGTCATAAATGACACATGCATAATAACTAATGTTGGTATATTACTGATAAATTATTTTGATTATTGCTTAATGAATTCAAATTATTGATAAATTATTCATTACCAATAATACTGGTATATAAAAAAATTGTTTGCTGATTTAGTTGAGCTGTGATATTTATGAATCTGGATTTTAGGATTCTGGATATCTGGATTTCAGCCAGATTCTCGTCGAATAGGACTACACACTCATCTTTACACACACGGTCTTTAAATTTAAATGTAGAACCTTTAGAGCGTATTAGAGTACAGATGTGATACAGTATGGGGTTGAATGTTATTCGGTAGCAGAACGGACTTTATTTTTCCAGACCACTTTCTTACAGCTTAGTAGAACCTCCTCGACACCATTCCTCAACCTATCGTTCCTCCGTTTGCTAGTGCTGTTGATCAAAACTTCCATCAATTCCATGAGAATGTTTGTCCACATATCGCATGCCACGTGACAGACTGGTTTGTGATACTTGTTGAAAGTTATTGATATTGTACCTTGGCCAGCAGAATCCCGCGACCAGAATCCCATCGAGCATGTCTGAGACATGCTTCAATAAATAATTACTCTATTCAGGGTGTTTCATTGGGAAAGTAACATACGTTAACTGCAGAAAGAGGATACTTAGGCGATCTCAAAAATACCATACTTAATAGATCTTACTCCATTAATAACAAAGATACTGGGTCTTTTATCTATTTTGCCATTTTCTTAATTGGTTCATAACTTTTTAACCACACTGTATATTTATTTTATATTTGGCACACAAATATCATTTAAGGTGTACAATAAATTAATTTATTTACAATTGTGAAAAATCCAGATCCGTCTTAAAAAATATTGGAAAAATATTCCGACCCCAAAACAACACCCTGTACATTAAATTTTTTTAAAATGGATTTCTCACTTGAAAAGATGATGAAAAACTAAAGTCAGTGGTATAATTTGAATTTTCGGCAAAATGATTTTTCTGGTGAAATTTTGAATTTGAATTCGGAAATTAAGTGAATTGCGAGAGCTCTAAGTAGAAAAAAATTGAAATGCAGCTTACAACTTGTCAACCTCACTGTATATTGATTTTGTGTTTAACACGCGAATATTCTTTTAGGTGTCCAATCAATTAATTTATTTACAAATATAAAAATCCAGGTCCGGTTTAAAAAATATTGTGTAAATATTCCGACCCAAAAAAACACCTTGTATATTAATTTTCTTTAAAATGGATTTCGCATTTGAAAAGAGGATGAAAAACAAAATTAATGGTATACTTTGAATTTTCGAGAAAATGATTTTTCTGGTAAAATTTTGAATTTGAATTCTGAAATTATGTCAATTGCGAGAGCTCTTGTAGAAAAAATTAAAATGCGACTTAATTTTAATTAATACCATTATTTAATCTAAATTGGTAAAATGTTAATATTTTAGTGTTTTTTAATTAAGTGTGAAAAATAGTTTTTGGCGAATATTCATCTTTAAATAATGAATAAATAATAAAGGGTCAATAAAGGATACATCATTTTAATTAACAAAATAGCTAAAAATTATAACAAAACAGCAAAAATTTGCAGCATAATCACTATTCAAAACTAAAGTACTTATTGAAAATTACCACCATCAAAAATTATTTTTTTTTATACGTAGGTACGGTAAATTTTTGTAGTTAGATACCTAGCGTCATGTGTACTGTGTACTGTGTGTGTTGAGTAAGTGTCTTGTTACATTTCAAAGTCGACGTCATTGTCTTTGCAAAGAGACGCCAATTGTATCCGAACGTCTGCGGTCCCTCTGGTGAGTACCGATCCCACAAGGACAGAAACTATTTTCATTTATTAATTTATAATAAACGAAAAATTTCTGACCCTGGTGAGATTCGAACTCACGACCATTCGGACCTTTCGATCCAAAGGTAGGCGTTCTGACCACTGAGCCACAGAGGGGGTCATCAAAAATTATTGTTATGTGTGCAAATGTTAATATTTTACCAATTTAGATTAAATAATGGTATTAATTAAAATTAAGTCATATTTTAATTTATTTTACTTTGAGCTTCGCAGTTCACATAATTTCAGAATTCAAATTCAAATTTTTACCAGAAAAATCATTTTGCCGAAAATTCAAAGTATACCACTAATTTTGTTTTCATCCTCTCTTCAAATGCAAAATCCATTTTAAAAAAAATTTAATATACAAGGTGTTGTTTTGGGTTGGAACATTTATACAATATTTTTTAATCCGGACATGGATTTTTTATAATTGTAATTAAATTAATTGACTGGACATCTAAAAGAATATTCGCGTGTTAAATATAAAATCAATATACAGTGTGGTTGACAAGTTGTAAGCTGTATTTCAATTTTTTTCTACTTGGAGCTCACAATTCACTTAATTTCAGAATTCAAATTCCAAATTTCACCAGAAAAATCATTTTGCCGAAAATTTAAAGTATACCACTAAATTTAGTTTTTTATCCTCTTTTCAAGTGAAAAATCCATTTTAATAAATTTAATGTACAGGGTGTTGTTAAGGGGTCGGAAAATTTTTCCAATATTTTTTAAGCCGGACCTGGATTTTTTACAATTGTAAATAAATTAATTTATTGTACGCCTTAAATGATATTTCCGTGCCAAATATAAAATAAATATACAGTGTGGTCAAAAAGTTATGAACCAATTAAGAAAATGGCAAAATAGATAAAACACCCAGTATCTTTGTTATTAATGGAGTAAGACCATTAAGTATGGTATTTTTGAGACCACATAAGTATCCTCTTTCTACAGTTAACGTATGTTACTTTACCAATGAAACACCCTGTATATGGGTAGCATATACAGGTCGTTTCGTTTCCGAGAGCGTCTGATAGAAGAATGGGACAGCGTTTGTCTGTGAACGACAGCGCTCTATGTAGAGCCTAATAAACCAGGGAATACGAAATATTTTTTTATTACGACCATATTGTCTAAAAACCTATTTTTTTTTATTGTACTTATTCTCGTTATTTTTGGCATTTCAATAATTTTTTTTGTATATTAAATACTAATAATCAATACAAAATGGTAGGGGAGCAAAGTATGCTAAATATGCAGTCACTCGAGCGTTATGGGAACCTATTGGGTTGTGAAGAGTAGATCCTAAAACCAAAAAAAGTTAAGTAAAGTTTTCCATTTTAGCGGGGACTTTCCATTTTTAATTTAATTTTCCATTTCCAGCAATCTTTCTTTTTAGATTATAGCGCCCGCTATCCAAAATTTGAAAAAATGTCTCGAAAAAAAGTTACTAATTTTTACGTAAGGAATACAAATATGAAATAAAAAATGGGGGCTCCCGTTTAATATTTCAAAGTAACCCCCTACCCCACCTCCTTGATGGGTCGTGTTTGATGCCATTCGATAGATTTTTCAAATATATTGAATAAGTGTATTTTTCAGTTTTTCGATCTGATATTCATTTCGCGAAGTATCGCGGGATTCGGGTTTAAAATTTAAATTTACCCCCCACCCCTCACCGTAGGAAGTCGTGTTTGATATTATTCGATAGATTTTTGAAAAATATTGAGCACGTATTTTTTAGTTTTTCGATCTGTCATTCATTTCGCGATATATTCGCTTTTTTCTTGTGAAACTTTGGGACTCACCCATTTCCTTACGCCCCGCTTAAATCGCCAGATTTTTTAGATATACACTGTTTTGCATGTACTTAACTTGCCTTATCTTCTTAATTTGACGATTTCGAGTTTTTCTTAGGATAGATTTTTTTTTCGCCCCCCCCCCCCTTAACGAACTCCCCTGCATTAAAAGCCAATATATGCTAGAGGTACATTTTCAGGGTACAAGGTTTCTCCCCATGTATTAATCTCACGCGCTCGAGTAACTGCAAGAATCCCCGCTTGTCTCCCCTACCAAAATCAATTATTTTTTATCTAAGACAATTAAAGTTATTACGACCTTCTCTAAAAGTATTAGGTCTGGATCCCGCGTATGAAAAAAAAAGTTGATTAATAGCAAGCTGAAAATTTGTTAATAGCTTAAGGGTGTCTAGTCGGATAAACTTTGATATATTGGAACACTGGAACAGGGGCAGTTTTAATTGTGGAACAGGTTAAAAATTTGGAACGGTCGCACCACGAAAATGGCATATTTATTTTGTCCGACAGAACAGACTTAAACTCTCCGAACAGAGATTAAACTCTCATGCAAAAATCAGACTGCTATTTATCGCCTGTCATAATTCCTGTCATTTGACATATTCTACATGTTCCACTCATTAAAACGCCGATTTGGTGATAAATAGCAGTCTGATTTTTGCATGAGAGTTTAATCTCTGTTCGAAGAGTTTAAGTCTGTTCTGTCGGACAAAATACATGTGCCGTTTTCGTGGTCTGACCGTTCCAAATTTTACACCTGTTCCACAATTAAAACTTCCCCTGTTCCAGTGTTCCCATATATCAAAGTTTGTCCGACTAGATACTCTTAAGCTATTAACAAATTTTCAGCTTGCTATTAATCAACTTTTTTTTCATACGCGGGATCCAGACCTATATGGCAAGGATGTCCAGGATAATGTCAAGAAAAATGTCTACTATAGAAAAATGGGTGAAAATGCATAGTTGCATTTTAAAATGAATAAAATGCGCAGAAGAGTGCATAAGCTTTTCAAAAGAGGTGTATAACGGGTCAGATTATGTTACTCGTGGGTTTTTGGAGTCACTGAAGACGAATACGCCGTCAGAACTGACGACCGGAGCACCTGATGCCCTGGTCACTGCTAAGGTAGTCATGTGGAGTTTTGAGGGTTTTCGGCACTAAATTGATGCAAACAGGTTACTCGGGAATTTTTGGGTTTGCTGAATAAGAATGCGCCATCAGAACCGACCTCCAAGGCAGCACCTGGTCCTCAAAAACCCTCCAAACTTCAGAAGATAACATACCTTAGTAGCGACCTTGGCACCAGGTGGTCCGGGGGTCAGTTCTGATGACGCATACGTATTTATCTACCAAAAAATCCGCCTAGTAATCCATCTGCATGCATTCAGTGAAAAAAACCTTCGAAACTCCAGAAGATGACGTTCTTAGCAGTGATCGTGCGCAACAGGTCCTCCGGGAGGGGGCTAGGACGTTTCATCGCCGCCAGTTCATCGCCGCCGTTTCAATGCCGCCAGTTCATCGCCGGCCGATTCATCGCCAGTCAGTTAATCGGTATCTGATATATCTCCGAATTTTCGACAGTTACATTTATTATTTATTTTTAGTAATAATTAGGAATTGTAGGAAATGTGAGATATGACCATTCCCGTTGCCATACTAATCTTTTAATAGACTTTTAAACTTGTATAATATAAAATATATTATAATGTTAATCTTTTAAATTTCACGCTCAACATTTCCAACCAAGAAAAACTGTTTCTTAAATTCGAAAAGAACCCAAAATCTCTGTACAAAAATTTAGGGGAAGTAGAACAGTATATTTCTTACCTTTTTAATTGTCATAAGTTTTGAACTGAATTTAACGTCGTGTCGTGTCATCTCCCATAATACAAAATCAACTGACTAACTGGCGATGAAACGGACGGCAATGAAACGGACGGCGATGAAATGGACTGGCGATGAACCGGCGGCATCAAAACGGTGGCGATGAACCGGCGGTGATGAAACGTCCCATTCCGTCAAAAAATTGTGTTCAAAAATTCCCTTGTAATCTGCTTCCATTAATTTAGTTCCGAAACCCCAGAAGAAGCGACCCCAAAACCTGAATAACTCATACCTGAGTAACAAAATCTGTCCCTCAATACGCTTATTTTGAAATGTTTATGCAATTTTGGATGCACTTTATGCAGTTTAATATGCAATTGTGCATTTGCACCCATTTTTCTATAGTAGACTTTTTTCCTGACATCATCCTAAACACAATACAAAAAGTTGCAAGTCTTTAGGGGCTCTATTTAAAAATCGATATATTCCGGTGTTTTTAGGGCTAAGTGACCTTGTTTTTTCATCTTTAAAGAGGGGGGGTCTGGAATCTTCAAAAGACATCTCAGCCCAGAACGCCGCCTGACTGATCTTAGTGCAGGATTCATTCTTCTTAGCCCCAGCGATAGTTCCCGAGGTACTTTAAAATCGATCTCTCGTCGCCGAGGCTACGCCGAATACCTACCTGCTAAACCAGACCCTCCTCTGTCATCCAGCGCTCCGAAAGCGGAATGGCCGCTGCAAGGTCGACATCGCTTCCGAAGCACTTAACCTTCATTTATCCACAGACTGCAAGCAAGGATGCTCTTTGTTTTCCCCGTTTCCCCCTTGTTTTTGGTCCCAAAGTTGGGTTTTGGTTTGTATGGTTTTTTTATTTTTTAGAGCTCTTTACCACAGTCTCTCTCATACAATCTAGTTCACCTATTCGCCTCTCATCAAAACTTATTCCCTCTACCTTCTACTTACAATATATTTCCCTCTCACCCCTATCGTTGGTACAGCTGTTTTTCCTCCTTTCTTCTTGATCACTACACGGATATAGTTGTGTATACTAGTCCAACCAGATTTATTTTCAGTCATTCTCTCAATCATTTCTCGCACTGTCACAAAATTCACACCTGTCTCTCTTTCCATTCTGTTCCTTTCTATTATCCATCTGTTGCACTCTAGCATCGTATATGTAACGGTGTCCGGGTGTCCGCAGTATAGACATTCATCAGTGTCAGCCTTTCCAAACCTGGAGAGGTAGGCTCTAAAACACCCGTGTCCTCTGAGCACCTGCGTCAGGAAATAATCCAGTCATCTATGACCACAGTCCATCCAATCCTTCAAGTTAGGTAGCAGAATATTTTTTCACTGTGCCACATGCTCCGTGTTGTTCCATTCTTCCTGCCTTTTTTCAATTGACCTTTCTCTTTCCTGTCTTCTCTCGGCCATAGTGAGCTCAAGGTCTCTTCTCTCATATGACTTGGCTTAATTTATTTTCTATGGTAGCCGAATGAATCAAGCAATTCAGAGCAGTTAAATAAAAAAAGACTTATAGAAACTTTTAGTAACTTTTTGGGTTTAAATCAAGCTTTTAAAAATGTTGTTGTTTTAAAATAATGTTTAAACGGTCGCAGTAAAATTTTGGAATTTTTATGGTGTCTATTATTCCGGTGGCGATTATGTTAGTTTAACAAAATTATGCAGTGAGCACGTAAAGGTTGGAATAAATTCATTTTCTCGAGAATGGACGATTTTGGAAAAAAAATCCCGAAACAGGTCGATTTTTATTTTTAAATTGCGACTTTTTGGCATATATATCATACTAGTGACGTCACCCATCTGGACGTGATGACGTCATCTACGATTTTTTTAAATGAGAATGGTGGTCGTGTGATAGCTCATTTGAATTGTAATGCAATTCTCTATTCAGTAATATAAACATTAACATAATTATTTATACAGGGTGTGCAAAAATAATTTTTTTTAATTAAATTTATTGAAATAAAAAGAAGAATGTGTGTAATTTATTTAACTCAAAATACATTTTCTCCTATCAGAAAACAGGAAATAATGTTTATTTGACAAATATTGTTTTTTGCTTAAATTCAGTATTAAAGCAGCCACCCACCTTCCTCTTGACAGTTTGAACATTTAATTTAATCAAAAAGAAATGATTATTTTTCAAATAAACAATTTTTTCTGTTTTCTGAGTAGTAAAATGTATTTTGAATTAAATAAATTACTTGCATTCTTCTTTTAATGTCAGTAAATTTAATCCAAAATTTTTTTTTGGACACCCTGTATAAACCATGTTAATAGTTATACTACTGAATAGAGAATTGAATTGCCTTTCAAATAAGCTATCACACGATCCCTATTCCCATTTAAAAAAATCATCGATTACGTCATCACGCCCAGATGGGTGATGTCACTAGTATGCCGTATATGCCAAAAAGTCGTAATTTAAAAATAAAAATTGACCTGTTTTGGGATTTTTTTTCCAAAATCGTCCATTCTCGAGAAAATGAATTTATTCCAACCTTTACGTGCTCACTGTATATAAAGCAACCCTAAAAGTTATATTATACCAAACAGTTATATTAACCATTTCAATCAATTTTGCATAAACACAGACTAATAATTAAAAGCTCTGCGGGAACTTTAGTAAACAAACCTATTAATTAATAAATTGCTCTCATATTTGATTCGCTGAAATTTATTGAATACGAGTTCATTCCAGTGTGAAATCAATTTCTGCTATATAAATATGAAGTGTAAAGTGTTTTATTTGTTTGGTATCAGACCTGCGGGTCTTGAGGAGTTAAGAGATACGGTATATTCAACAAGGGCCTTCAACAGATACAAAAAATACTTGTATAACAATCGGTGTATATGTTTTAATAAAGATACATTTTTTGAAGTATTGCGTGGTTCTGCTATATTAAATTATGATTTTTTGTCGCAGCTTTATCGTTTTAATATCGCTGTTTGTTACACAGAGTGTTTCACTACGAGTTTACAGTATCTATATAATATATACGTTTTTCACTACAGTTTTAGTGCGGCAGATTCGTGCAAATATTATAAGAATTGTGGATTTAATGATAGGAGCATATAATTTGGACCACATATACTACACATACAAGGGTTCAAAATAAGATAGGAGGCCATCTCAGATTTTGCCTTTTACAACAATGGCGGGGATTCAAAATGGCGACTATACATATGTGACTAATAGCACGATAACTTTTGAACGAGACTTCAGATTTCAACCAAATTTGATATATAGGTTATTTTTTTGATGTGTAAGTTCGACGTCTTGACCGGGAAGAATCGGTTTACCAGAAGTTGTGTTTTTCCTGTTTTATATGTAAAAATATGTTGGTTCTTTCCAATTATTTCACCCTGTATGTATTAATTTTTCAAATAGTTAATACGGCCATTAAAAAGAGCGTAAAAATATTTTTTAAGAAATATTTTTACCTTTTTAGTTATGTTAATTACCATTTATTAAGTTCAAAACGTATCTTCACATGTACCTATATGCCGCAGATTCGTGCAACTATTATAAGAATTATTGTGCATTTACTGGTAAAACATATAATTTGGATCACATATACTACACATACAGAGGTTCAAATTTAGATACGAGGCCATCTCAGTTTTTGTTCCTTTTACAAAAATGGCGGGCATTCAAAATGGCGACTATACAGATGTGACTAATAGCACGATAAATTTTGAACGAGATGTCGGATTTCAACCAAATTTGTTATATATATATTGTTTTTGTGATGAATAGTATCGAAATCTTGAACCGGAAGAATCGGTTTAGCAAAATTTGTGTTTTTACTGTTTCTTGATGTAAAAATATTTATGTTGTTTCTTTTTCAATTCTTTCACCCTGTATATGTTAATTTTTCAAAAAGGCGATACTAGCGTTGAAAAGGCGTAAAAATATTTTTTGGGAAATATTTTGAACGCTTTAGTTATATCAATTACCATTTAATACATGCATAACCTCTGATCACATGTAGGTACTTATGTGCGGCAGATTCGTGCAAATAATAATATAAGAATTATTGTGCATTTATTGGTAGAAGTATATAATTTGGACTACACATACTACACATACAGAGATTCAAATTTAGATATGAGGCCATCTCAGATTTAGTCTTTTACAAAAATGGCGGGCATTCAAAATGAATCTGCCGCCCATAGTATGTATTTATTAGATGGTAATTAACACAACTAAAAAGTTCAAAATATTTCCTAAAAAATATATATACACTCTTTTCAATGGCGTTAGTACCTTTTTGAAAAATTATTTGAAAATAACAGGTCCCCGGGAATCGATAACATTGCTGCCGAACTACTTAAAACTGACCCGCATCTAACCGTTGAACTTTTGCTCTCCATAATCCGAGAGGTGTGGGAAACAAACCGCATTCCAGCGGACTGGAAAAAAGATAACATTAATAAACTTCCAAAAAAGGGCAACCCCACACTGTGCAAAAATTGGAGAGGAATAACCTTGCTTACCGTCATAAATAAAATTTTTACACCATCATACATAAAAGATTAACAAACAAGGTTTAATTTCGAGCGAATCAAGCAGGTTTTAGACCAGAATCTTATTGCATAGATCACATTAATACTGTGAGGGTAATAATGGAACAATCGGTTGAATGGAACACACCTCTATACATGGTTTTTGTTGATTTCGAACGTGCCTTTGACAGCCTATCTCATGCTGCTATATGAAAAATTTTAGAGCTAAGAAACATTCCTCATAAAATAATTTCCATTATAAAGTCACTGTACACTGAGGCGACGTGTAGCGTGACACACCAATGAGATCAACAGTGACGAATTTGACGTACTTACTGGAGTCAGACAGGGATGTGTGCTTTCTCAGTTTCTGTTTAACATAGCTCTAGACTATGTTCTCTCCAAACTAGACTTCGACACAAAAGGGATACAATGGACGTTAACCACACGCCTAAGTGATCTAAAATACGCCGACGATATCTGCCTGTTAGGAAAAAGGTTCCAGGATGTGGCCGGCCAATTGGAAACACTATCCACTGAGGCCAATAAAATAAGTTTAAAAATCAATATTGGTAAAACCAAATCCATGAGAATAAATGCAAGGAACAACACGCTATTTAATATCGACAACAAGCAAATTGAAAATGTGGAAAACTTCACGTACCTTGGAAGTGTCATAACAGAAAGCGGAGGTATAGAAGACGATATTCGTATGAGGATACGAAAAGCTCAACAGGCATTCAGCATGCTTAACCCTGTTTGGAGGTCTGGGAAATATACTACAAGGACAAAGATCTGAATATTTCAGTCAAATGTTATGTCTGTTGATGTGGATATGGATGTGAAATCTGGAAAGTGACAAAATCCCTTACAGACAAATTGCAGGTCTTTGTTAACAAATGTCTACGAAGAATTGTCCCTATTTTCTGGCAAAACACCATCAGAAACGAAGATATGCTACACCTGATCCAACAAAAAAGGGTAGAAAATGAAATAAAATCCAGAAAGTGGGGGTGGATAGGTCACACACTCCGAAAAGATAGTTCCAGTATTGCAAAAACTGCCCTAGAGTGGAATCCCAAGGAAAGAGAAAAAGAGGTCGCCCAGCACAAACTTGGAGAAGATCCATTATGGACGAGATAAGACGTCAAGGAAAGTCTTGGAATGAGGTGAAGGCCCTAGCGCAAAATAGAACCCGATGGCGCGTTTTCACTGAAGCTCTATGCTCCACTTACGAGTTCAAGAACATTATATATATATACTACACATATAGAGGTTTAAATTTAGATACGAGGCCATCTCAGTTTTTTTTCCTTTTACAAAAATGGCGGGCATTCAAAATGGCGACTATACTTAAGTGACTAATAGCACGATAACTTTTGAACGAGATGTCGGATTTCAACCAAATTTGTTATATTGTTCTTTTTTTGATGAATAATGTCGAGGTCTTGAACCGGAAGGATCGGTTTACCAAAATTTGTGTTTTTACTGTTTTTTGGTTTAAAAATATATATGTTGTTTCTTTTTCAATTCTTTCACCCTGTATATATTAATTTTTCAAAAAGGTGATACTAGCGTTGAAAAGGCGTAAAAATATTTTTTAGGAAATATTTTGAACTCTTTAGTTATATTAATTACCATTTAATACATGCATAACCTATCTTCACATGTAGGTACCTATGTGCGACAGATTCGTGTAAATAATGATATAATAAGAATTATTGTGCATTTATTGGTAGAAGTATATAATTTGGACTACACATACTACACATACAAATATTCAAATTTAGAAATGAGGCCATCTTAGATTTAGTCTTTTACAAAAATGGCGGGCATTCAAAATGAATCTGCCGCCTCTAGGTGCATGTGAACATACGTTATGCATTTATTAAATGGTAATTAACACAACTGAAAAGTTAAAAATATTTCCTAAAAAATATTTTTACACTGTTTTCAATGGCGTTATTACCTTTTTAAAAAATTTATATATACAGGGTGAAAGAATTGAAGAAGAAATAACATATTATTCCATAAAAAAACAGTAAAAACACAAATTCTGGTAAACCGATTTTTCCGGTTCAAAACCTCGATATTATTCATTAAAAAAAGAATATACAGGTATACCAAATTTTGTTGAAATCTGACATCTCGTTCAAAAGTTATCGTGTTATTAGTCACATATGTATGGTCACTATTTTGAATGCACGCCATTTTTGTAAAAGGAACAAAAACTGAGATGGCCTCGTTTTTAAATTTGAACCTTTATATGTGTAGTATATGTGGTCCAAATTATATGTTTCTATCATTAAATGCACAATAATTCTTATAATATTTGCACGAATCTGCCGCAAATAGGTACATGTGAAGATACGTTTTGCATTTATTAAATGATAATTAACATAACTAAAAAGTTAAAAATATTTCCTAAAAAATATTTTTACGCTCTTTCCAATGGTGGTATTAACTTTTTGAAAAATTGATACATACAGGGTGAAAGAATTGAAAAAAAAAACAGCATATTTTTACATAAAATCCAGGAAAAACACAACTTATGGTAAACCGATTCTTCCGGTTTAAGACCTCGATCTTATACATAAAAAAGAATCTATATACCAAATTTGGTTGAAATCTGAAGTCTCGTGCAAAAGTTATCGTGCTATTAGTCACAATGTATAGTCACCATTTTGAATCCCCGACATTTTTGTAAAAGGCAAAATCTGAGATGGCCTCATATCTAAATTTGAATTTTTGTATGTGCAGTATATGTTGTCCAACTTATCTACTTCTATCATTAAATGCACAAATGTTTCACATATCGGCTCCACTATTTACAGCAACTAATATACAAAGTAAATGAAGTAAGTGACAAGATTGGACTACAAGTAAACATATCAAAAATTAAATTGATGGTCATCGGCAAATATAAAATTAGAGACGTCCAACTGCTAATCAAGAATACACCAGTGGACCGAGTAAAACAGTATGCCTATCTTGGAAAAATAGTAAACGAACAATGGGATCACTCACAAGAAGTAAAATGTTGAACAGAGAAGGCTAGAAGTGCATTCAACAGAGACAAGAAAATTTTATCAGAAACTGAACAAAAGCAGAAAAGACTTCAAACCGAGAACGACGATGTGTAGAGATAAGGAAGGTAATATATTGATAGAACAGCAAGAGATACTAAGAAGATGGACAGAACATTTTACGGAAAAGCTTGAAGGAGATGGGAGTGAGACGAACCCTGATATACCATTAGACCAAGCAGACAACAGAGAAAAGAGTCCACCAACAATAGCCGAGATTAGAACAGCAGTAGACAAATTAAAGAACAATAAATCACCGGGATCGGATCAAGTAGCATCGGAATTACTGAAGGAAGGAGGACACGCACTATAGAAAACAATACATGTATTGATAACAAAGATATGGTCAAATAAACAGCTACCAGCGGAGTGGAATAGTGGTATTATTGTACCATTACATAAAAAAGGGAATCAGTTAGAATGTGGAAACTACCGTGGAATCACGCTGCTGAATGCAGCATACAAAATAATGTCCAACGTCATTTATGAAAGACTTAGACCACACGCTGAAAAAATAGTTGGCAGGTACCAAAGTGGCTTCTGTAGACAGAAGTCAACAATAGACCAGATATTTGTTCTGCGACAGATCCTTGAAAAAACAAGTGAACATAACATCGACACACATCATTTCTTCATAGACTTCGAAAGCGCATATGACAACATAAACCGAGAATTCTTAATAAAAGCAATGAAAGAATTTAATATACCAACACAACTAATAGAACTGATAAAAGAATTTCTAAAAGAAGAAAGTAAAATCCGGATACAAAACGAACTAACGGAAACAATAGATGTGAAGGAGGGACTACGCCAGGGAGACGCTCTATCATGCATCTTGTTCAACATTGTACTCGAGAAAATAATGAGGGACACAACAGTCAATACTCGAGGAACAATAATTAATAAAAGCGTGCAAATACTAGCATTTGCAGATGATGTTGACATAATCGCAAGATCAAGAAGAGAAATGATAGAGGCATTCAATCAAATAGAACGAGCTGCACAAAATAGTGGCCTGAAAATCAACCAGAACAAAACAAAATATATGCAGGTAAGTAAAAACACAGAAATAAGGCAGCCACAAAATATAACAATAGGAGAATACAACATTGAGGGGGTAAAAAACTTTACATACTTGGGATCCCTAGTCACATCTGATAATAACGTAGCAGAGGAAGTGAAGAGGCGAATATTTATTGCCAATAAAAGTTACCATGGCTTAATTCGGCAACTAAGATCAGACAACGTCGCAAGGAAAACAAAATGCCAAATATACAAAACCCTAATAAGACCGGTACTCACATATGGCTCAGAAACCTGGACACTCACTAAAAGAGAGGAAACATTGCTAGCCACCTTTGAAAGAAAAATCTTGCGACACATATATAAGGGCACAAAAGAAAATGGAATTTGGCGAAGAAGGTACAACTTTGAACTATACGAAATATACCAGGATCCAGATATCATAACATTCATTAAAATAGGACGGCTGCGTTGGATAGGACATGTAGAAAGAATGGAAGAAGGCGAAATACCAAACAAAATATTCAAACAGATGCCAGTAGGAAAAAGAACAAGAGGAAGACCGAAGCTGAGATATTTAGAACAAATAGAAAATGATATAAAATCCTTAAAAATAAAAATCTGGAGAAAAAAGCACGAAACAGATCAGAGTGGAGAAGAATCCTGGAACAGGCCAAGACCCAGAAAGGGCTGTCGAGCCAATGATGATGATGATGATGATGATGATGATGATGAATATACAAAGTATATGAAGTAAGTGACAAAATTGGACTACAAGTAAACATATCAAAAACTAAATTTATGGTCATCAGCAAATATAAAATTAGAGACGTCCAACTGCTAATCAAGAATACACCAGTGGACCGAGTAAAACAGTATACCTATCTTGGAAAAATAGTAAACGAACAATGGGATCACTCACAAGAAATAAAATGTAAAATAGAGAAGGCTCGGAATGCATTCAACAAGATGTCCAAACTCTTTAAAATGCACAACCTTAATCTGGAGATAAAAGGAAGGCTCCTAAGATGTTACATCTTAACAATATTGTACTACGGAGTTGATTCCTGGACACTCACTGAAGCTATGGAGAAAAAACTTGAAGACTTAGAGATGTGTCTATACAGGCGAATCCTAAGGATATCATGTACGGACAAGATAACCAACGAGACCGTACTGCTAAGAATTAAGAAAGAAAGAGAGGTGATGTATTCTATACCATCAAAAGAAGAAAGTTAGAATATCTCGGAAACACAATGAGAAACGGCACTAACTACAGATTACTGAAGGTAATCCTTCAAGGCAAAGTATTTGGACAATGAGCAATCGGGAGAAAAAGATTATCATAGTTAAAGAATCTGAGGAAATAGTTTTACACAACAACAACTGACCTATTTAAAGCATCAGTTAATAAAATAATTATAGCCAGAATGGTCGCCAATATTAGAAACCAATAGGCACCAAAAGAAGAATATATAATATATAGAAAATAACTTAGACTGTCTTAGACGATATTATTTATAGTCCAAGAGCTGGGCGAATTTTATACGTGATAAGTAATATGGACAAACTATTTTTTTGTTATTACTTTTGTGACGCTCATGATCGAGATCGTACCCCAAAATTTGGGAATAAGTAGATCATCTTTCTTATGATATTTTTTATATTGTACACAAGGGAATTCTCGTTATTTTTGGCAGTTCAATACATCTTGTTACTTATTAAATACTACTAAGCAATACAAATCGATTATTATTTATTATCCAAAACAATTAAAGAAGAAATTACGTCCCTTTTTAAAAATATCCCTAGACTTTTCCGATGTGTATATTTATTATTTATCGTAGATAAATGGATCAAAAAATCCAAAGCCATAACAAAAAAAGACTCATTGAAACCTTTAGTGACTCTTTTGGTTCCAAACCAAGCTTTTAAAAGTATTGTTTGGAAATGGTGTTCAAAATACCATCGCAATCAACTGTTGGAATTTTTATGTTGTCCTTTATTACGGTGGCCATCATGTTAGTTTAATAAAATTATACAGGGTGTCCCGAAAAGATTGGCCCTAAATTATACCACATATTCTGGGGTCAAAAATAAGTTGATTGAACCTCACTTACCTATATGTATACAATAGTGCACACAAAAAAAGTTACAGCCCTTTGAATTTACAAAATTAAAATCAATTTTTTTTCATATATCGAAAACTCTTGAGATTTTTCATTGAAAATGGACATGTGGCATTCTTATAGCAGCAGCATCCTAAATATAAATTAAAGTGAAATTTGTGTACCATACCCCCATACTTTTGTGTACGTTCCAATTTAATAATCATTAGTGTGGCACCATTAGTTAAACACACTAATTTAAAACATTTTTGCCTGCTAGGACTTTTTCGATAAGCCAGTGTTTCTCGAGATATTTTGAATATTTATCGAATCCACCACATATTAATTTGTATAATATTATTTTTAAGTACGATAGAGACCTGTTAATAATCTGAAAATATATTTATAATTTACATTTTTAGGTATATTTTGAAAAAGAAGCCACATCTCGATAAATGGTGACTTATCAAAAAAAGACTAAGAGGCAAAAAAGTTTTAAAAATACTGTGTTTAACTAATGGTACCATAATAATAGTTTAATTGGAACGTATACAAACATTCGGGGGGTTTATAGGAACAAAACTCCCATAAAATTTTTATGTAAATATATTAAAAAAGAAGCAGCATCTCGATAGAAACTCGCTTATCGAAAAAATACCAAGAGGCAAAAAAGTTTTAAAACATTGTGTTTAACTAATGGTACCACAATAATGAATTAATTGGAACGAACACAAAAGTTTGGGGGGGATTTAAGACAGATCTCACTATAATTTTGTTTTAAGATGATCCTGCCATAAGAATCATACATGTCTATTTTCAATAAAAAATTTTTAATAGTTTTCGATATATTTAAAAAAATCGATTTTCATTTGTAACATCAAAGTAACTGTAACTTTTTTTATGAGCACATTGTTACTAAGTTTACTCAAAAAAATTTAGTTCGTAATAACAGTGATTACTGAATAGTATTTCGTTGTCACAACAATTTAATTTGTTGTTTCAACGAACTTTTAGACATTGACGAATGTATTTGGTTATTGTCACAATGATTGAATAATAATTGTGAGAATAACTAGAGTACATTAATCAATAACACTCAATTTATTCAGCCAATAACTTAGTTTCGTATATTTAATAAATACTGTTAATTCTGGCAGCAACTCACGTTCTTGATTTTCGTAGATGACAAACAATTACCTTGGTTTATCGTGACAACGTACAGATTTCATTAAAGCAATGTACAAATATTGTTAATATAGAGTAATATATGATTATTGAATAGATGTAAATTGATTGTTGTGACAACGAATGCATTAATCAATCTACTACTGCATTTAATACCCACAATCAATGCGTCATTGTGACAATAATCGTAGTTGTTGAGACAATAAATGTTTTGCTTGGCCATTTGAAAGTTAACGGCTTTTCCTTATCGTGATACCCCTAGGTTCTCTGTGTTACCGAAGTGCCGAATAATAATTGCATTTCGTTTTCAAGTGTAGTCCGTAGTAGAAGGAAGTTTTTGTGTGTCTATTATCGTGAAATATCGGTCGAATTATTTTTTAAATATATTCATTTTTTTCGAATCCTGAGAAAACTAATTATTATTTTTGACAATTTAAATGCAAAATAAAATATTACAGTATTATCGGGGGTCTGAAGTCCCTGAGAACCTCTATAATGATTATTTTAATAAGTCACAGGGGGAAGAAGAGGAAATTTAGTATGATTTTTAATTTCGAATAGGCATACCATTCAACAGAAACTTTTTGTTTATTCTAAGGGACTTTCTGTCCTCGGTAATAATGTAATATTTTATTCTGCGTTTGAATTTTTCAAAAATAATTATTAGTTTTCTCAGAATTCCAAAAAAAAATGAATGCGTTTAAAAAGAATTCGATCGAAATTTTGCACCTGCACTCTCAAAAAGGATTAAAGTGTTATACATTTTTGGAATCACTATTTCAAACGATTTTAAATAAGCTGTCACATGACGTACTTTCCCATTAAAAAATCAAAGTTACGCCTCGCCTGTTACCTGAAGAGGGATCGTGTAAAGTTCGAAACATTGATGTTATAATATACTTTGATTATTTTAAAAATCGACCTGTCCGAAAGTTTTGCTTATGTGCTAAAAATAAATAAGTTAATAAGGGGGTGGGGGGAGTGTAACACTTATTCCAGTACACTGTATAAGTGAAATCATATGAAAAATCACACAGTGTGAAGTCCTTTAGGTTAAGGACAAAAAAGGGGGATTTAAAAAATTATTATTAATCAATTATTATCATACATTGGTCTATTGCATTCAGTAATTATTAATATAAAATACGTTCATAGTAGGAATGATCGAAACTGATTGTAAGAATGAATAAAATTGCTTGTAAGAAAAACCGTATTTATTGTGGGAATGAACGGAATTAATTGTAACAATAAACGGAAATAATTGTAACAATAAACGGAAATAATTGTAGAAATAAACGAAATACGTTAGGAGAAATAACACTGTTATTGACACAACGAATAGTCTTCGTCGGTCAATTAACGACGTTGTTGTTTCAATAAATAGTGTTCGTTGACTCAGTGAACAGAGTTCGTAATATCAATAAATAGTGTTCGTTGACTCAGTGAACAGAGTTCGTAATACCAATAAAGTGATATTATGGTATACATAATGAATGTTCATCCATTCAATAAACGTAATACATTGGCTCAACGAACGAAAATAATGAATTGATGAACATCGTTTTGTTGTCCCAATAAAACCAAGAATCGGACAAATTTTAAGTATTGCGTTTTTTTGTCTGAATTAACATTTTTATTGATATTACGTACCTTTTTCGTTGAGTGTTAAATTAGGTTCAATCGAACTACTTTTGACTCCAGAATGTGTGGCATAATTTATGACCAATCTTTTCGGGGCCCCTTGTATATAAAGCAACCCTAAAAGTTATATTATACGAAACAGTTATATTAACCATTTCAATCAATATTGCATAAATACAGTGTAATTAAAAGCTCTGCGGGAACTTTAGTAAACCAAACTATTAATTAATAAATTGCTCTCATATTTGATTCACTGAAATTTATTGAATATGGGTTCACTCCAGTGTGAAATCAATTTCTGCTATAAAAATAAATATGAAGCGTAAATTGTTTTATTCGTTTGGTATCAGAACTTCGGAGCTTGAGGGTTAAAGAGATACGGTATTTTCAACAAGGGCTCTTCAACTGATACTTTTTGAATTTTTGAATTTATACTTCTTTACCGGCGATAGAGGGTAAATTTTTATATGGGAAAACCTAGCGACCGGGCGCATGCGCATTATAACTTTGTTCTGATTGGATGTTCAAATGACATGTCAAAAATTATTCAATATGGTGGCTGTGGCACAGCTGTAGTTAGATTATTTATGGTTGTTGCGTTTTAAAATTTGTGTGAAAAGAAACAACAAACAAAAGTTAGTTAATAGTTATACTGCCTTTTTAAATAGTTTTCATATACCTATATTTTTGGACTTTTGGACTATTTTGGACAAGGAAAACTCATTCTAATTTGGTAAGTACCTAGTTTTTATTATAATCATATTGTAATTATACATTTGGATTAGGTTGAAATACATACATTTATTTTCTCAAGAATGCGGATTTTAGAGAGAAATCCCAAATTAGGTTCGATTTTTATTTTTAAATTATGATTTTTTGGCGTAGATTTATTTATCTAGTAGGTATGTAATGCTTTGATTTACATACTTAATTTGATTACCAACAAAAGTTCTACCAATCTTCATCTAATATATTGTTTTCTTACTGTTTTGTTATATTTTTATATTTTCTTCCACAAAATTTAAACTACATATTTTCAAAACAATTGTCAAACAGTAAAACGTTCAGTTACCGTATTTTTCCACATGGTAAATAATGTGCGATTGGACGAGTGAGTCTACGCTTCGATTACGAGTCAAAGCGGCACGAAGTTCAAGGGTTCAATTCCCGATGCAAGTTTTATTTTTTTATTTTTTTATGCATATTATGATTGTAAGTATATTTGTTATATAATTTTTTTTTCCAGCAAATGCGTATTTAAAATTTTTGCCAACAATTATCGTCCAGAAATCATTTTTTCTTTGTGGCATTTTTCAATGTGTTTGTGTGCGTTTTATTCTTTTATTTTTTTAAATGTTTGGTATAGTCTTAAAAATCACATAATATGTAGTAGAAGTATAACTTCTTACGTGCGTACAAAGTACATACACATTCTTGTTTACAAAGTTATCGCAACCCGCAAAAGTCAGCCATTAACCTGATAGACTCTCAGAGGTCTAAACCTATACAAGAAAATAGAGAAAGACTACGACAAATAGTAAAGTCGATAAATAGTGTTCTTAAGTCGACACAATATTCCTCTAAGGGGCCATCGTCATAATGGCCTTCTGTTTCTGGACAAAGATGCTAAACCTAACAATGAGGGGAATTGTTAAGGTTTAAAATTGCATCAGGAGATAAGCCTCTTAAACAACACCTATCCACAACATCTTCCCAAACAACATACATTAGCATCAATCAAAATCAATTGATAACATATTGAGGTTAAAGCTCGGATTATAGGCAAAATGCCTTTTTTTGCCTATTTTGCCTATTATAATTGTTTTTTGCACTTTTTGCCTTTTTTCGTAAATTCCGCCTATTTGTGCCTTTTTTTAAATTTCATGGTACTACCCATGATATTATTCTATTACTAAACCATTCTATAATAAAATTTTGGGTCAATAATAAAATATCAATGGTTTGTTATATAACAGATTTCTAGGAAAATCTACCTGATCGGGACTTGAGGGTTAACTATTTGGAAATCCCTAAGCTTTATTAGTTTATTATCAGTTGTACAGTCGGTTACTGTATCAGAGTTTAGTCACAAATTGGTATATCCTAGTTTAGTTTTGTTGCGTATACCGAAAAGCAAATAACACGTTTTAAAACGTTTTAGACATTTGTGTGAAAAGATGACATCTAAATTAAGGCTATGGATCGCACCTTATTCGGAACTTTCTCTAGAAGGAGATGGAGCATTTTGTAAACCATGCGGCAAATCGGTAAGTTTTATTTTTTCTCTTTTTTCTCGTCCCACAACATAACTAAATTCTAAGGCGGTTTTAGAATTCTAATTATTTTTTTTTAATTCTCAGATTTCAAGTAGAAAAAAGTACTTTATTGACCAGCATTGTGGAACCCCACTTCATAAACGTAATTTGGAAAAATTAAATTCCTCTAAATTAGCCCAAATATCTCTGCGGGATAGTTTAAGCAGTTCAAAAAAAAAAGGAGGAAGACGCATTTAAATTTGATTTATGCCAGATGATGGTTGCACCCAACATTCCTCTATATAAAGTTAATAACCCTAGTTTTAAATGCTTTTTCGAAAAATATCTTAATAAATCCTTACCGGACGAGAGTACAATGAGAAAACATACTGTGGAAAAATGTTATGTGGAATGTATTTCAAAAATTAAGCGGGAGTTAGAGGGCAATTTTTTGTATATTATCGTGGATGAAACGACAGATGTATGCGGCAGGTATATAGCTAATTTAACGATTGGAATTTTGAACGAAAACTTTGCGAGAAAACCTTATTTAGTTGCCGTTAAAGAATTGGAAAAAAAACAAACAATTTAACAATAAGTCGATTTATACAAGATACTTTAACAAACCTCTTTTTACCCAACCCTATACCAGTGAATAAAATAGTTTTAATGCTTTCAGATGCTGCGGCATATATGTTAAAAGCTGCTGTTAATTTAAATATTTTTTATCATAATTTAATTCATTGCACTTGTGTAGTCCACGGGGTAAATAGAATTGCTGAAGAAATAAGAAATCTGTTTCCATTGGTAAATAATTTTATAACTTTTATGAAAAAAGTTTTTGTAAAGTCTCCGTTGAGGGTGCAAATATATAAAGAAAGACTTCCCGGTGCCCCTTTGCCACCTAAACCAGTAATTACAAGGTGGGAACCTGGCTCGAAGCAGTTTTTTTTTTACTTTGAACACTGCAATGAAATATAATTAGTTATGTCAGAATTTGATGATGATACTTCCGAAGCCATTCGAGAAGCAAAAAAAATATTAAAAAATCCCAAATTGAAACAGGAACTCGCTTATATCAATGACGATTATAAATTAATGGTTACCACAATTACCTTATTAGAAAAACAAGAGATAAATTTATGTGAGTCAGTAAAATTAATAGATAATTTAAAGACGAAAATTAAGTCGGCACCTGGAAGTAACGGTCAATTATTTTTTTAAAAAATGAAATATATTTTCGACAAGAATGAAGGTTTTTCGTTTTTATCTAATGTTGCTAAAGTTTTGAATGGACATTTTCCGAGGAATTACAAATTATGCCAGATTTATTATCCGCTCTGAATTATGCTCCAATTACATCTGTCTATGTCGAACGTTCGTTTTCAATGTACAAATTAATTTTAAGTGATCGAAGACATAGTTTTAAGACCGAAAATATTGAAAAACATTTAATTGTTTCTATTAATGATAAAATTTTAAGTGGTTACAATGTTTAATTATTAATTAACAGTTATTTAGTTACTAGTTTATTTATACTAATAGCCAGGGAGGTAGTGTCAAATTTGACCGGAGCATTTTAGCATGGCTGGTTTCTTATTAGTTAGGTAGGTGTTCCAAAGCTTATTAACAAATGATGTGTCAGCTGGCCCAAAACCGGGGATTTTAGACAAGAAAAGCTAAAATATGAAAGTTGATGGACCAACGCTACAGCTTAAATGTCAAATATTTATATACGTTACTCAGAAGATTCAATGGACTTGCTTACTTGGCTCCTACGTTTCACTCAGGATATCGGGGTTCAAATCCTGGCGCGGAAAATTCTTTTTGTTTTTTAAATTGACATTTTATTTTGAAAAATATTTATTTTTATAATACCACGTTTTTGTTATTTATACGAGACAATATGAAAAAATCTGTATGTCTTTTATAGAATCGCAAACTATGCATTTTTGGTCATAATATTATGATTGATCTTAATAAGCAAATTTGTTGTACATGAACCCCTGAAGGTTCCTGAGTTGGTAAGACCAACAATCTAAGTGAAAAGGGAGATATTATTTGTTATTTTTTTTGGACAAACTGTTTTTTCTTAATTTTATATGTTGTAGAACCGAAAGATACAACCCTAAATTTTCACTTTTTTATGACCAACCCCCATGTTTTAATAGCAATCTAAATATTTCCCTATTCTCTATAATATATAAAAATGAATGTTTGTCTGTACCTATGTCCCTTATAGAATCGTAAACTATGCATTTGGTAGAAAAAAGTATGGGTACGCAATATTTTTTAGTATTTTTTGGCTTTCTGGTAATTTTAGGTATTAAACATTCAAACATTATTTAGTTTTAAGGCGGTACGAAGTTTGCCGGGTCAGCTAGTTAATAATAAAAAAGTATTAACTCTTTTAACTCTATTAATTATTAAGTATATTAAGTATATTTTAATAAGTATTAACTCCTTCCTGGGTTCATGTAAGTACAAAAACTTTGCTTGAGCTCATCATAATATATGATTAAATGCATAGTTTACGATTCTATAAGGGACATACAGACAAAAATTGATTTTTATATGTTATAGAGAACAGGGAAATAATTAGATTGCTATTAAAAAAATGGGGGTTGGTGATAGAAAAGTGAAAAATTAGGGTTGTATGTATCTTTTGGTTTTACATCACATAAAATTATGCAAAAAACAGTTTGTCTAAAAAGATAAAAAAATGTCGGGAGTGGGGTGGGGAGGCCAACCCCCTTTTTCACTTAGATTGGTCGTACTAACTCAGGAAGCTTCAGGGGTTCATGTACAACAATTTTGCTTATTAAGGTCAATCATAATATTTATGATCAAATGTATATATGCTATTTCATAAGTTCTATGCATAATTCTATAAAAGACATACAGATTTTTTTTATATTGTCTCGTATAAATAATAAAAACGTGGTATTATAAAAATAAATATTTTTCAAAATAAAATGTCAATTTAAAAAACAAAAAAATTTTCCGCGCCAGGATTTGAACCCCGATCTTCTGAATGAAAGGTAGGTGCCAAGTAAGCAAGTCCATTAAATGTTCTGAGTAACGCATATAAATATTTGACATTTAAGCTGTAGCGTTAGTCCATCAACTTTCATATTTTAGCTTTTCTTGACTAAAATCCCCGGTTTTGGGCCAGCTGACACATCATTTGTTAATAAGCTTTGGAGCACCTACCTAAATAATAAGAAACGAGCCATGCTAAAATGCTCCGGTCAAATTTGACACTACCTCCCTGGCTATAATGTTATGATTATGATGTGTAAATATACCTGCCTTAAGTTAATATTACGTTAATTCACTTTGTACAATAAATAATAAGTTATATTCCTTTATTTTCTATATTTTGCCTAAATGTTAATATTCCTGCCTTTTTTAATAAAAATCTTTGCCTATATAGGCGCCTTTTTCTTCAATTTTTGTTGCCTATAAATCCGAGCTTTAATTGAGGTTAAGAAATAATTAAACAAATAATGAATTAGATGCAAAGTGCAAATTATTACTCTGCCATATTTGACGAAATGACCGACGTATCCCACGTGGAAGAGCTTTCTCTAAATATGAGATACATACACAGTAACAACATTCGTGAAGACTTGAGCGGGGAAGAAGAAGGCCTGAAAGAAGAAGCACTGGGAAAAATAATATTAGACTTGTTGAAAGAACTGCACGTGGATCCGAAGACATGTGTAGGTATAATGACTTTAATAATATTTTAATAACGATAAGTTTTGAATGTTATTGGCACTCAAAAGTGTGTGAAATCTGCCGTAAAACTCACCATTGTAACCCTAATTTTTAAAAATTATTCCCAGACCCCCGATAACCTTCTAGAAAAAAAGTTAATGGCCCCCTAAAATTATCTCGGCTTCAGTTGGTCGTAGAAATTTTTTATTTTTTTGTAAATCTTCGTTTCATCTTCAGCAACAATAATCTGTAAGGTAAAAACTCATAGGAGGTACAGGGCCGCTTCAGCTCTAAATGTTTATAACGAAATTTGCCCCCTTATTTTCAAACCTAAAAATTAGAGGTTTAAAAATGTTTTACGCATTTATTTACATTAGAATATGAAAATATAACTCTTTAGAAGGAGATTGAATGTTTCACCAACTCTCTACGATTTTTTTTAAGTTATAGCCTTCGACATTTGACATCTTGGGATAAACAATTTATAATATCTAAGCAACAAATTAGTTAATCTTGTAGCAGATGGATTTCTACTACAATGTTTTATAAAAAATATCCATTAATTTTAATCCTATCCCAAGAAAAATATTTATTTTTCTAATATATTTTGTGAGTTAATATATCATTAAAAATTCTAAGCCGTCCCTGCTTATGAGTAATACTGTTTGCTTCGCAACATAGTAAAATCATAGGAAATTTCCTGTTTACTTGTATAAACATTTATTATTCTAGAATGAATCCTCAAAAAGTCCCAGTATATTTCCCTTAAGTTTTGAGCGCTAAAAACCCTATGATATTATTGGTCTGAATTTTGAAAGATCCTTGAGTTGTAGTTGACGATTGGTCAATAGTTTTGGTCGAAAGATCGAGAAGAAATGCATCCGTTGGACGCGAGAGGGACGTGACGATGCAAGGCAGTTCTGAAAGCATGTTTGAATTATAAGCATCTTTTTGTGTAGAACTCAACAGACTCACAAAGAAACGCACTTTGCCGGCTTTAAAATGGTTTTCTTTTTATGGTAAAAGAAATGAAGGACTGGCAGTTTGTCCAGTAAATGTCAAGGAATATTATTACAATAGTTTCACAACATTTACATGGATATATTCTTGTGAAACACTATTATTGTTATGCAGTTTGATTTGCCGCTAAAAAAGAAGTGCGTGGTTCCTGGTTCCTGTTTTTATGATGTTATGGTAACATTCCTGTATTGAAGTATCCCGATTATATTTGATTTGGTATCAATTTTATCCAGTGTCCTGTGGTTCAAAATTGAATGTCTCCCCTCCCAGCCCCGCTTAGAATGGAAAATTTTGGATAAGTTCTTGACGTGTGACATGGATTTTTGTTTTAAGGTATGAGAATGTTTATTTTAATTAAATTCCAAGTGGATTAATTTGGTAAAGGTTTTACATATTTAAATAATTTGTTTTCAACACAGAAAATTTTATTGCAAAGTAAATAAAAAATGGCAGTGACTTTTGACAGCCATGTCAAATTTTTGTTTTGGTACACTGCTAAAAATAAGGTTAAGAATTGTAAAATCATGTATTTGTTTTTATTATTCATTTCTTTTTTGAGAATATGTTTATTCTCGGAGTAAGGTTTAAATAAACATTATAAAATGTTCACATTTTTATTTCTGTAACCTCTTTCTTTAAAAAAACTATTAACCAGATAACTAATACAAGCGAATTAAGTTTTAGAATAGAAGAAAATGTAATGGCATAGAAGCCAATAAAGGTAAATGATAGCCCAGTATAACCCCAACGAGGAATCTACGATGAATGTCCCCACAGTTGGTTTCCAGTAATGAGAATTTGAGGATTTTTTTAAACGGCGTCCCAATTTGTTTAAATAGTAGGAAAGTCCTCAAGTCTGTGTAAGTATCCTTTGCTTATTTGGTTATGTAGTTAGTCTTCTTTAAACCCTCCTACCCCTCCCAACGAATCTACGACTCGCCACCGCACAAAAAATGAGCTGTCATTCGCATGAAGGTTTGCGTGTGTGTTCCTTCTACTAGCCCCATTTCGACCCCCCAGTATCTTAGTAGATAGTCTTTCCTTGTCCCCATATGAGCAGACATGTAAAATGCTTCAATCTGGCTTTACATTTTTTTATGTTTGGAATTGAAAGATCTTCATTTTAAAGCTTTAAAAAATAAAAAAAAATTATTTGTCTAATAAATAATGCAATTGTAAAAAACGGCCATTTTGGACTTTTCGCAGGCTGTTTTACAATAACCAATAAACGAAATTAAACTTAGCATAGCTCAGATTGTAGGTTTTTTAATTTACTACAACTTTCTATTAAAAAGTTTTTCCCTAAATCAATATCCTAAGCTGCAAAATTAAAATCTTTAAAAATTGCAAATTTAACAAATGAAAATCGCAATAAAAAAAAGCGTACAATATTTTTGGTTACATTTTAGTAGAAGTTATTCCTGGCATCGTCCTTTACAACTCCTGATAGGTTTCAAAAATTCCTGAATTATATCACGTTTTTTCACCCACAGCCTGGGGTATAAACACAGTCTAATTAAAAGCTCTGCGGGAACTTTAGTAAACAAACCTATTAATTAATAAATTGCTCTCATATTTGATTGGCTGAAATTTATTGAATACAATAATTTCACTCCAGTGTGAAATCTTTGGTATCAGACCTTTGGGGCTGAGGGTTTAAGAGATACGATATTTTCAACAAGGGCTCTTCAGCCGATACAAATTCTTTTATAACAATCGGTGTATATGTTTTAATATACATTTTTTGGGCTATTGCGTGTTTCTCCTCTTTTAAATTATGACCTGTTTAGCCATGACCTGAAAGCAGCTTTATAGTTTTAATCACGTTGTGTATTATACAAGTGTTTCATTACGAGACTATAATATCTATATAGGTATAGATACAGTCCGTCTAATTTACTTACCGTTGCACGTCATTATTTACGTTAGAGATCTAAGTTGACATTGTTGCCCAATTACAAAAAATTCTTGAATTCATTTTAAATCAAATACATCACACAATTTTTGCGGAAGTGGATTATACAGCAAAACAAATTAATATTCAATGTAAATAAATAAAAACTTTAGAAATAGAAAACAAGAATTAAGTTATAGTCTTACGTTAAAGTACATAATAAAACAGTAAATATAATGAAACAAATACTCATAGTAAAGAATATAAACAAATATGAAGTGTCATCACCGCAACTGTCAAATAAATGTTACCAATTTATGCCAAGATATCACCTTCGTTCGATTATAGTTACAGTGTATTCCGAACAAATGTGCTTCATAAAAACGCTTTATAATTCATTTATACAAATTAGATGAAACATATCGACGCTTGAAAGGTAAAATGTATAATACGCCATTTTTGGTAAAATAGACTTTATATACCATAAGATTCAGTGAATTTTTCTACGTATGTATAAATGGGATTTAGGCTGTTTGAACTACTTTTTTGGCGTATTAAACATTTTATTTTTGGGGTGGTTTTAAAAGCAGCTATGTCTTATGCGCCAGATTTTAATACAAAAATATGTTAACAGTCGTATAATACACCCACCACGTTTGATTCTAGCAAATAAGTCAATTTCACTTTCAGGTATTAGAGCCTAAAGGCCGTGTTAGTTATTTCACATGGCAGAATTTTTTTGCATAGTGGTGCTTAAAACAGTTTTGTTTACATCAGTTACGGGTACAGGTGGCGTATTATACATTTTATCTGTTTAAAATAATATCAAGCGTGCTACATTATCCACTTCGAAGATAGTCTTTCCAAATATAAAAGGCATTTTGAACAATTACCCTTTGTTTTTATGATACAAAATACGTAATGTTAACGTTCTAACGGTTTTTTTGTCCAGTCATACATTATTCGGCTAACAAGTAGTGTTTCTGCAAAGTTTCTCAGTGAGTTTATTTATTAGTTTAATAATTGCATTTCTTCATTAATGAAGGTAAGTGTTTCGTTTTAGTTATCTGTAGTTAGATTTTTATTATCAATCTTATTATACCTAATACATATTTGCAAAATTTCAAACAAAACATTAACACAGAGAAGTAAAGACATGGTTTATTAATATTTTGCGAAAAACACTCATAAAAATATAAATTAGTTATGTCTGATAAGTAGACAATTCTTTAATTTTTTTAACAGTTTTTTAATTCTGACTTCACCTACAGAAACTTAATTTTATGGTAGGTATATGTACATGTACAGTGTGAGCCAAAATGGCAACGGCAATTGAGAACTGTTTTATTATAAATCTCTTAGAAATATTTCTTCCTGATAAAAGTTGGTGCATAAGATAATTTCAGTTTTGGCAATAAAACATTTCCACCTTTTGCGTTATTTTGCGGGTTATTAGCGCGCTCATCACTGTATACCGTGTGTCTACTTAAGTTGAACAAATATTATTATTATAATGGAAAACTTTCTTATTTTAATTTTATAAAAAAAAGTTATTCTTCAAAAAAAGCTCTTCATGATCTAAAACCTAAGATACAATTATATCAAGTTTTATCAATTTTATACGAGGTATGTCAAAAAATATGAATTTCGCTCAAGATTAAAGTTTTTTATCGTTTACATTATTGCAATTGGAAGGATATAATTGCACATTAAAACATAGTTTTTAATTCTAAATAACTTTCCATAATAGCATTTTTCCGTCTTATGAATTTAACTACGTAAATAAACAAAGTTTTCGTTATGATAATGCTCACATTTTCAGCTTGTTATTTATATATTTGAATGTATATTATAATATATTTTTATACAGTGAGGACGTTTGAGTTGGAATAAATTCATTATCTCGAAAAGAGGCGAATTTGGAGAGAAATCTTGAGACAGGTCGATTTTTGTTTTTAAATTATGACTTTTTGGCGTATATATCATATTAGTGACATCATCCATCTGGACGTGATGACGTAATTGATGATTTTTTTAAATGAGAGTAGGGGTCGTGTAATAGCTCATTTAAAAGGTTTATAAATTCTCTATTCTCTATTCTCTATTTTTCTCTATTATTAGTGTCATTTTGAAAAAAATATAATAACTTGTTTGAGAAGCTTGTTTTTATTTTCAACACATTTTTATTGCAGATAAAAATGTCGCGAGCAGATCGCATTATGAAAAAACTTCAAGACAGAAAGAGCATTATAGATCTTCAAACAAGCTGTTCTTCATCCACAAAGGCTATCCAGGCCACTGATGTAGTTGCTCAAAATGCGGGAAGGCCTTCAGAGTCGCAATCTTGCAGTCGGGGTTTTAACTATCGAAAACTAACTAATGTACCAATATCCCCTAGCAAAGCAGTAATTAATTATGAACTAAATCCACAGAAGATCACGAAATTATATTCAGCAGCTGGTCCTTTCAATGTTCAATCCTGGATTGAACAACATAATTTTAGTACTTCCAACCGCACTTATGATTATTTAGAACAAAGCCAATCTGTACCTGATTGTTCCTCTGAACTAAATTATCCGGCTTCACCAATTTATACAGATTTACAACCAATTCAAAACAGTGAATCTGCCGTAGTTGCCCCTGTCATTGAGTCTGAAGTTTCTCCTAAAAATTCACTATTGACTAATGAATTTTTACCTATAATTTCTCAAGAAATAGAAATTCAGATTCACTCAAATAACAATCAATATTTGGATATTGACCCCCCACCAGTTGACCAGCAAAAGTACTTCAATACAAATACAAGTTTGTTGCAAGATGTTCAAAATTCAACAGTTCTTGAAGAAACCGTGGGTATAGAGTTGTGTAGTGGTAATGCCGGAGACGTTTCAGCTGATGATACCACATTTGGACCTAGCAATATATTTAAATGTTTCACAAAGATATGTTTATTACACACTCTCTAATGCTTGTTATGGTTTGGGTAAAGAGGATATGCGAGGAAAAACTATCCCTCCAAATAAAACAAAGGATGAAGTCTTGAATTCTCTAAGAGACTTCATTACAAGTTTGCCAGCAGTGCCGTCACACTATGCAAGAAAAGACTCCACGAAACTTTATTTGCCCAATGAATTTAAGAATATTACAAATCTTTATAATCTATATAAGAAAAGAGAAATAGAAAGAGGTATAGATGTTGTGTCAGAGAGGTTATTTAGAAAAATATTTACGGAAGAATTCAATATCGGAATTCATATTCCCAAGAAAGACAAATGTGTCAAGTGTGTTGGTTTCCAAAATAACCCTAGACCGGAAACTGTTGTAGAAAAGCATGAACATGACAAAGAAAAGGTTGAAAGCAAGAAAAGATTTGAATATCATCAAAAAATTCACGAAAAAAATAGAAGTGTCTTGTGCGTCTCGTTCGACTTACAGAAAGTTTTAAATACACCGTACGGGGAAAGTATGCTACTTTATTACTCCAGAAAATTGGCTGTGTATAACTTTACTTTCTATGAAAGTACAACACGGAAAGGCCACTGTTATTATTGGAATGAAAGCTTAGGAAAGAGAGGAACTAATGAAATAGCTACATGTCTAGTATCTTACATGAAAAAAATTGATGATCGTGGGACAATCACGAAGCTATTGCTTTATTGTGATTCATGCCCAGGTCAAAATAAGAACCGTACTGTTTTGGCCTCTCTCCACTACAACTTGATGTCCTGCAAAAATGTAAATGTGATTCAGATTAATTATCTTCTGCCAGGTCACACTTACATGCCAGTTGACAGCATGCATTCTGTCATAGAAAAAAGCATAGCTAAGCATATTATTTGGGCACCTTCACAATGGCCAACTGTGTTTGAGTTAGCTCGTCACATTCCTGAACCTTATGAAGTTCATCCCATGCTCCATAAAGATTTTACGTCATGGGATGATATATCAGACAAATATTTTAAAGGAAATCTTGCAGGGAAAATAAGTAAAATTAGAGTCGCTACATTCAAGAAGTCTGAACCAAATAAGATGTATGCAAAGTTTTCGATGGCGTCAGATGCTCAAGAAGAGGTCATACAAATCAGCGGTAAAGTAAAGAATCCACCAAATTGCAACTTATATCCAAATCCTTTGTTAATTTCCAAAGCAAAATATAACGATCTGGATAAATTGTGCCAATCGAATGTCATACCCTTGCAATATCATAATGAATAGTCAAATCTACCTAGAGGTAATAGTGTAAAGGATGTCCTTCCAGAGACTGACGAAGAAGATTGAGTTCAACCTTAATATTGCTGATGTGTTTTTTATTGTTTTTGTCATGAACCTCACTTGTTTTTTTTTTGTAAAAATAAAGTATTTTCTAGTAACTTGAACTATTTCTTTTTGTTTTTTAATGTAAAATGTCTAGAACATCTAATAATTTTGCAATAAATATAATAAAATGATATATTAGAATTTAAACCGAGAATGACTTATATTCTTGTAATTTGCACAAAAGACACTTCTAATAGCTTCCACCCATCAGATAAATGTATTATAAAACATTTCACCTTCTCATAAAATTACTCATATTTGGTAAATTAGCCGTTTTCAGCTACCTGGTTATATAACGCATTATGCTTATAATACATTTCTCCTGATTGCATTCAAGAATCACTTTGTATAATGCGCCTTTAATTTTAAAACTAGATAATATTTCTTTTAGAAATTTATACCATGAAAGCATTTTACTATAAAACATTTATATTCCTAAGATTTATCAAGATAGTAAGCTTACAACTAAAATTATGATTTTTTTTATAAAATTTCAAACTTTAAACGGCTCTCCTGTAAAATTCGTAATTGGCGTATTAGCAGTTTTACCTTTCAAGCGTCGATATTAATGTGTATTTCTTTAAGTTAACATTAATAGAAATCTTTATATATTATTTCTACGCGTATATAATAAAATATGCCTAGAGGCTGTAACGCCAGTGTACTCGGCTAAGTGATTCTAAAAAAGAACACACCTACCGCTAAATATTTCGTGTTGGTATCATGTGACGTCTCGGGCTATGACGCGGATGACGTGCAACGGTAAGTAAATTAGATGGAGTATATGTAAGATTAAGGATATTTTATCTTAAATGTTAAGTTTCTTTTATAGATTCTTTAATTAATAAGAGTAACACAAAACGAGGTCCCACGCATACGAATATACAGGATGTCCCAGACTAATTTAGCCAGGCTATATCTCTTAAACGAATAGAGATTTTCGAATGGGATAAAAACTGATCTATTTCATTTGTAATACACTGTAGTATGGCGTACAAAAAATCATCCCCCAAATATTCATCCCTTAGTTACAACCCCTAACTTTAATTTTTTTAATAGCACCCTGTAAATTTTTTTATAGTTTTGGATGGGTTCTTCGATCGTCTATTTAACACATTTTTTAAAAATAAAATCGGTTCGTAAATAATCAAGAAAATATCAGTCTATTTTTGTTAATTATGTGTCCCAGACTAATTTATCCAGACTATATTTCTTAAACGAATAAAGATTTTCGAATGGGACAAAAACTGATCTGTTCTATTTGTAATACACTTTAATATGGTGTAGAAAAAATCATCCCCTACATATTTATCCCTTAGTTACAGGGTGCTATTAAAAAAAATTAAAGTTAGGGGTGGTAACTAAGGGATAAATATTTAGGGGATGATTTTTTTCTACGCCATATTAAAGTCTATTACAAATGGAATAGACTAGTTTTGTCCCATTCGAAAATCTTTATTTGTTTTAGAAATATAGCCTGGATAAATTAGTCTGGGACACATAATTATCAAAAATAAACTGATATTGTTTCTTAATTACTTACTAACCGATTTTATTTTTAAAAAAATTGTTGAATAGACGATCGAAGACCACATCCAAAACTATAAAAAAATTTACAGGGTGCTATTAAAAAAATTAAAGTTAGGGGTTGTAACTAAGGGATGAATATTTAGGGGATGATTTTTTGTACGCCATACTACAGTGTATTACAAATGAAATATATCAGTTTTTATCCCATTCGAAAATCTCTATTCGTTTAAGAGATATAGCCTGGCTAAATTAGTCTGGGACACCCTGTATTCTGTAGGTACATACATATATGTGTGTAAGGAATTGAGATTACTACGCTAGCGGTGCGAACTACTATTAATTTTGAATCTTAGTTAAGACATCAAATACATTAAAAAACACTCGCCGTTACCAATTGTAATTAGTAATTACCTACTAGTTTGGAGGGAATTAAGCACCCCTAGGGTTTTTAAAGGCTGTAACGGGTAGTTTTTCTTAGGACGATGTTACGTTTTAAAAATTCAATCATCTATATATTATTTTTATTAATAAGATTATTCCACTCTTTCATATCGTTTCCCACATTTCTCCTATTTTCTTAAATAGCCCAATAAATGACCGTTTTGGAGTGTAATTTCCAGGGGCAACTCAGAATTGCATGAAAATTTGGATTTAGGTTCTACTTACCCTCCACTTCAAAGTTGAATTTGTGCCGTTGGTTGCTTTTACTTGGGGGGTGACATTTACCCCTTCTCGTGGGGTGACAAATGCGTGTTTAAAATAAGGCCCGAAATGAATAAATTGACTTATTTTAAGCACCTTTTGTTCTATAAAGTTTTTTACGTAAGTCAATACTTTTCGAGTTATTCGCGATTTAAAATGTTGATTTTTCGACAAAAAAACTACGTTTTCACACCGTTTTTCCCAAATAACTCAAAAAGTAAATATTTTATCGAAAAAAATATTTTTAGCAAAAGTGTAGCCTATAAACAACGAAAAAAATTGTGTACCAGTAAAGTCTACAAATTGAATAGAAGCAAAGTTGTAGCTCATGAAAAATACGTTCTTATTCCTCTAATTCCAAATCGAATAATTCAACGCGAAATCACCGAAGAAAGAAGCGTTTTTCGGGAAAACCTTAATAACATTTTTAAAGTATCGAAAAAAGCTTATTATTTGTTTTTTACAAAAGTTTACAGCATCAAAAATAAACGAGTTACACTGAAAAAAAGGTTGGCCCCTTCTTTTTGGTAAAAAAAATCGTGAAAACCTCCCTCTATTTAGCACCCTAAATGAAATTATTCATTTAGCTTTACCATCTATTTTAACTGTATGTGTAATGTTTATATGATTTGTAAGTTTGATTGGCTTGAAGTGCTTATTTTTGAAAACATTTGGTTTTATAGTAAAAAAATATTTTCTAAAAATTTTTGAAAAATTTCGTTTTTTCAAAATAACTTAAAAAGTATTAGTGATAAGAAAAATCTTAAAGAGTAAGAAACTGTAGGCTTTGCTATTATAAATATGCTAGTTTCATTTTGTTTCTCCGTAAGACAAAAATTGGTTAAGATATGGCTGTTCAAAATTTGCATACACTCGTGATTATTGACCCATGCAAGCTTTCTCAATTATAACCCTTACAAAAATAAACACTTTAAACCGGTGAGACTGACAGATCATATAAAAATAGATAGGTAAGTAAATTGTTTGTAAAGCGGTAGCGATTAATTTCATTTTGGGGAGCTAAACACGGCAAAATTTTCATGATTCTTTACAAAAAAAAAGAGGGCAAACATTATTTTGACCGTAACTCGCGTATTTTTAATGCTAAAACTTTTGTTAACAATTAAAACAAAGCTTTTTATAAATACTTTAAAAAAGTTTAAATGGATTTTTCCCGAAAAGTGCTTAATTTTTCGGTGAATTCACCTTAGACGGTGAATTTTTCGGTGAATTAGACGAATAAGAACGTATCTTTCATGAGCTACAACTTTGTTTTTATTTGATTCATAGACTTAAATGATACACAATTTTTTGGGTTTTTTATAAGCTACACTTTTGCTAAGGATATTTTTTTCGATAAAATATTTACCTTTTGAGTTATTTGCGAAAAACCGTCTGAAAACGTAGTTTTTTTGTCGAAAAATCAACATTTTCAATGGCAAATAACTCGAAAAGTATTGACTTACTTAAAAAACTCTATAGAACAAAAGTTGCTTAAAATTAGTCAATTTATCCATTTCCGGTTTTATCTTGAACATATGTTTTTTCACCCCCGAGAAGGGGTGACTGTCACCCCCCAAGTAAAAGCAACCAACGGCACAATTTCAACTTTGAAGTGGAGGGTAAGTAGAACCTAAATCCAAATTTTCATGCAATTCGGAGTTGCCCCTGAAAATTACACGGTATCGCTGAATTTCCCGTTCATTTACTGGGCTAAAAAAATAATCGAATAGATAGCAGACTTTGAATTTGGCAAGGGTTGTCATAGATACGTTACGGTACGTCATCTTGACAGTAGTCCATTCTAAAATTGGGGTGCTACTTGGAACATAAGTTTTCAGGCAATTGATCTTGGATAGATCACCTCATTGGGGATATCGGCCTGAACTTTTGTTAATTGAACTTGGCATATTGTAGTGTTGCTGTAGGTACATTGTCTGTAGTTGTCAAGTTCACACCGTATTATACGGGATCTATTTCCAAGTCACAATTTTAGATAGATGCCGTGACGATTCCTTGAAGCCATTCTGAAGGAAAAGAACATCAGGTATGTCTAATTCGATTTCTTAAGCACTGCAATAAGTGCATTTTTGATTTCCTAGCTTTTTATTTATTCGCTTCTCTGAGAGTTGTTATTTTTCTATTGCAGTTATTTAAACCACAAAATAGATAGGGGTAGATAGTACCTAGTTATTGTTGGAAATACTCTGTGGGAATTAAAAAGTTTTTTTTTTATATGTACCCCCTGGAAAACCTTTCTGGCAAAAGGTTAGTATAAGATTTTCTATTGTTTTCTTATTTATTGATTGATATAGAATTTGAATCGTTGCTCTGACGTCATTTTGAAGAAATCTACATTAATTTACAGTTTTAATTTTTTTTTCTTATTTGACATTGCTACTAAAAGAGAATTATTTCTCTGACGTCATTTCAGTCAGTTTTTAGTTTTTATTTTTCTTAATATTAATTGTTGTAGTAATAGACGTCATTTTGACAGTTCAGGTTAACTTAGTAATTTTCGATTTAGTTTTATAAAATATGATAGTGTAAATACAAGGAGATATTCTAATAATATTTGTCTCTTTTAGGGTTTCCAATTATTCCGATTTATTTCCGTTTACTTCCAATTAAGTACTTCCGATTTCTTCTTTCAGTATTTAGTTTTGTTGTGTTTGAAATCGTTTGTTTACGTCGACGATATGTTACTGGTTATTCTTCTAATTGGAATTGGAGACATCGTTGGATACCTCACTACAGAATTAAGATAAGGATTTTGATTAATTTATTTTTTTTATGCGTTTATGTTCATTAGCCTTTATTAATTTTAGTTTATTTGTGAATAGTACCTAGTGTGTTTTCGGTTTGTTATACTATTTTTTTTTTGTTTTACAGCGGTTGCGCCTGAGCTCATGCGACGCTTATAATTTTCGGTTAATTTTGAGGGCTAGAAGCCCCATTTGCTTTGGCGCATCTAGTTACTTTTTAGGTTATCGTTGTGGTTGTTCAATATTATGGTATTATTATGATTCAGTTTATTATTTTTTGTTAATTATTGCATGTTTACGGACTAAATTTATTTATTACTTATTTACTTATTATTAACAGATAATTTTTACGTGAGGGATCGCTTAATTTCATTTGTTCCATACACCACATGATTGGTACTGCAACAATTTGATAGGTTTGGAGTTGCAGACTACTTTAGGCGTGGGCTGTGGGGAAAACTTGCCTGGCGCCCCCCCATCTCCACTAGAGCATAGCGGGCTACGCCTTTGTTGTCATCCGACAGCCGGTGTAGCAACGTAGCGTCCGCGCCCGAGCGGCGAGGCGTTGCAACGACAGACTAAGTAAAACACAAGTTAAAAATAAAGTAAATATTAAAGATAATTATATACAGTTTAAAACAAATAAAATAAAACTCCGTCTTCTGCAAAGGAAAAACAATATTAAACTTTCTTACAGTTATCCGATCATAATAGCAACATTAAAATAATACGATAAACAGTATATTTGTATACAATAACAATCTCGCTACGTTAAATCAAAATAGCCCTATATTCCGATCCGGAGATCATTCCTCGCTACTACCGCACACTGCGATAACGATCATGGCAAAACTCCACGTCACTACTGTGGCGTCCGCCTAGGCATAGTCCCACCTCACATACGGTGCATCTTTTGCCAAGCCAGCTAATGCTAGATAAATACGCTAGCAGCAGCTGTTGAGTCATGGTTAGTTCAACACGCTAGCCACGACTGATTTTCTCATTCTCCTAGCTCGCCTTAAATATGCTCTGAATGCCCTCTCCTTCGGTTTCTCCCAGCGGTGCTGTGCGCCAACGCTGACACTCCTCCGGTCGTCTCTGGTAGGGCAGCTCATCGCTTGTCTTGGCATCACATCGTTACAAGGTTTTCGTTCATGGGAAACAGTCCGACTATGCAAAGAATCCGCAATAGATATTAGGATTTCAACGTAGACGGACGTGTGTTTGGGATAATTGCAAAGACCCTACTTAAAGAGACGCTTTTAGTAGGATAGTGTGACAAGCCGGTTATAATATCGAATAGACGCCCTTCCTTTTTTGATGAGTTTTGCTCTGTCTTATTTGCTTGTTATTTTTTTTTCATTTTTACGTTTCTGACCTCTAGTAATTTGTATCACTAGGTATGGTCTAGGGTTCCTCATTTTTTTCTTCATCTTAAGGTATACGCATTTGTTCCAGTGAATGTAATATAGGAGAGAAACAAATAATTTTAGTCATTCAGTCAGAACTATATAAGTTAAATATTGTTTCAGAACACCTTTTAAATTTTTTTCTTTACCAATACTCTAACAAATCAGGAACAAATTACTCTAAATAGTTGTTTGAATATTGGGAAGTTACGTGACTGCTGCTCACACAATCAACTAAACTCAACATCGCTCTAATATAAATATGCATCAGTAGAAATACAATGATTATTCATCTATTCCAGATAGACCAGAAGGAGAAAACACACGTGGCAATTCAAACGGATAGTGGGTGCAAACATTGGCATAACTTATGGTGAAATTAAATGAGATGAGGGGTTAACGTAGGCGTCAAGATTTAATTGGGGGAAATGGGAAGGAATAATCGGTGGAGAACGTTCCAAAATTTGTGTCTCTGAATGTCACACGTCTTAAACCGCAAATTACCGCTGATGACTTACATAAAAAGCCGTCTCATTTCAGGAAGTCCAATCTTTTGGGCATAACTCAAAACTGCCAAAAGTATTTAGTTCCATCAAGGCCACTATTAATCAAGGAAGGCTAATAAGAGCCTGGAACATAGATGTTTGGCGAAAGGGTGCAGTGATATCAAAGTTTTTTGTGAAGAGGAGGATGCCAATCTGACTGCGTATCTGACTGAGATGCGGTATGGCATACCGTTGTCTATAATACACTTTACTGTTGTGACATGCGGTACATGATACCGCAAAAAACTTTATGTCAACCTAGCTCAAAGACAAAACCATATTAAAACTGCAGCAGTTGAGAGTAGATACAATTACACACCACTTGAAAAACAACACAGATGGTGTTCTAGAAAACGTGCTTAAATCTGTTATTATAGCTGACTTTAATGTTTGTTAATTTACATCACGGATTTAAATATTTATATTTCTTTTAATCTTACTTAAAAAATGTGAATTTATTACTCTCGGTAATAGATGTCTCGATAAAATCTTCACTAATATTGGTGGTACCACAAGATTTGTAAATCTCATTCATACATCTGACCATCATAGAGGTATTTCCCTTCAGACTATGTACTCATCCACAAATTGTACAATTAGATATTCTTCTCTTCTTTACGCGCCATCTCCGCGACGAAGAATGGCAATCATCATTGCTATTCTCACTTTTGACACTACAGTCCGAAAGACTTCAGTTGAGCTGCATCCAAACCATTTTCTGATATTCCTCAGCCATGACATTTTTCTCCTACCTATGCTGCGCCTTCCTTGAATCATTCCCTGCCTAATTAATTTTAGGAGTTCATATCTATCACCACGTGTTATATGAACCAAGTATTGAAGTTTTCTTATTTTGATGGAATCCAGTATCTCCCTGCTGTTCTGTATTATCCTTAGTACTTCCTCATTGGTTATTCTGTCTGTTCAGGAGATTCTCAGCATTCTTCGATACGTCCACATCTCAAATGCTTCCAATCTATTGAGGCATTGTTTATTAAGGGTCCATGTCTCCACACCATACAAAAGAACAGAAAATACATAACATTTTAGTACTCGATTTCTAAGATTTATTCTGAGGTCTCTACTACATAATATTTGTTTCATATTAGTGAATGCACTTTTAGCCTTTTCTATTCTAATTCGTATTTCTTTGGTAGAATCGTTCGTTTCAGTAATGTTTGTCCCTAAATAATTATAATTCAGAACTCGTTCTATCGTCTTATTATTTACGTGTAGATTGATGTTTCTAATATTTTTCTTTGATATAACCATGAATTTTGTTTTCTTTATGTTTAGTGACAGACCAAATTCTTCACTCGTTGCAACAAGCTTATCTAAAATTCTTTGTAGACCTCTAATATTTTCTAGTATTAGTATTGTGTCATCGACGTATCTAATTTCACATGTGGGTAGGCCATTTATTTTTATGCCTGCTACTTTATCTTCTAATGCTTTTTTGAGTATTTCTTCTGAGTATGCATTAAACAGTCATGGTGACAAGACACAGCCCTGTCTAACGCCTCTTTTGATTTTTATTTTATTGGTGTTTAAATGATTTATTCTTATGACAGCTTCTTGTTCATAATACAGATTATTTATTATTCTTATATCCCGTATGTCGATGTTCTTTGTTCTCAGTAGTTTTATTAACGAATTATGTTTCACCGTATCGAATGCCTTGTTATAATCTAGGAAGCAGAGATAGATGTCCTAGTTTACATCTAAACATCTCTGTATTAGCACATTTACTGAATTTACTGCATTTCTAAATCCTAACTGAGTTTGTCCAATGTCATGTTCTAACTTTTTGTATATTCTACGATGAATAAGCTTTAGAAGTACTTTGAGTAGATTTTAAGTTAACAAGATTTTATTATAGTCCAATAACAGAGAATCTCTCAAATTTGAACCAGGTTTTGATATATAGCAACAATTTGCTGAATAGCAACAATTTGATATATAATGATAATTTGGATATTCATTTAAAATTCAAAATGCCGCTAGGTGTGGATCCCGCGCACCAAAAAAAATTATTTATAGCAAGTTGAAAATTTGATAATAGCTTAACGGTGTCTAGTCGGACAAACTTTGATGTATGGGAACACTGGAACAGGAGAAGTTTTAATCGTGGAACGTGATTTTAATTGTGGAACATGTCATCCCGACAAGTTTATGATTGTGAAAACTAGCAGATTGTTTTTAAGTTGATTCAATAGCAAAGTTTATATAATATATGAAAAAATGTTTGCCTGATAATTATGTTAAGCATTTTAATAAGTGCAACATGTAGAACATTTCAAATGACCGGAATTATGTAGGTGATAAATAATAGCAGTCTGATTTTTGCACGAGAGTTTAATGAAAATGTAACAAATCAACTGGAAGTTCCAATCACACCGTTAAGCTATTAACAAATTTTCAGCTTGCTATTAATACATGTTCTTTGGTACGCGGGATCCAGGCATATGCTTGATGTGTTCTTAAATTCCATAAATATCTCTTAACCAGAAAAATCTAAATTGTTGAATAAAAACTCGTTTCATATTGTCAAAGTGTTCTGACAACATTGAAAGTGTATGCGTATCATCTCTGGGCTCGGTTATAAGACAAGAAGTAGAAACTTCTTTGGAGCTTTTAAAATTTTAACCACAAACAAAATCTTAAACAATACAATATGCATGATGTAGATTGTCACAATTATTCCACTAAAAACAACAGTAACCTTGTACTTACCAGAATTTAGCTGCCTTGACAGATCCAGATATGGTTTAGTGTGTAAATACTTGATAGTACTAAAGCAGCATTTAGACAAAAGCTTTGAAGTTAAGTTTCTATATTTGTAAACAAAACTCAACGGCAAGCTTGTCATATCATAATGGTAATTCCATGCAAAATATTCGCAATATAGACATAAAACATGTATGATATGTTACATCATGTATATGATGTGACACATGAATCACAGTATATTTAGATAAGAATTAAACAGGACGGTAACAATATTAACAGTACCAATAAGATGATTTCTTGAGATTATTTTGACAAACCAAAAATGATGTGCAGGGTGTTTTAAAAAAAATTAATAAAATAAAATAAATTTGTTATGTACTATTGTGTACGTATATGGAAGAAGAATAAAAAACCGCTAAACGCCGTAAAAATGAGTGGCGCATAGAATATTAGAGCTACAAAAGATCTGATATGAATATAACGTGACGGAAAAACCTATTCTCATTTTGATGCAAAACAAAATTCTAGTTTAATTTTAAAAGATTTTTCCATAATATTTGCTCAACTTAAAGTAAAACGCGTCACAAAAGAGTAACTTTAATACAGTTTGAATTTTGAAACTCTTTTGTGGCGTGTTTACTTCAAATTTAGCAAATATTACGGAAAAATCTTTTAAAAGTATTAGAATATTGTTTTGCATCAAAATGAAAATACATTTTCGCACCACGTATTATTCATACAAGAATAAAAAACGCATACAATATTCTGATATGAATATTACGTGGCGCAAAAATGTATTTTTATTTTGATGCAAAACAAAACTCTAGTTTTATTTAAAAATTTTTTTCATAATATTTGTCCAATTTGAAGTAAAACGCGCCACAAAAAAGTAACTTTGATACAGTTTGAATTTTGAAACACTCTGTGGTGCGTTTACTTCAAATTTAGCAAATATTATGAAAAAATCTTTTAAAATAAAACTAGAATTTTGTTTTGCATCAAAATGAAAATACATTTTCACGCCACGTAATATTCATATTATCAGATCTTTTGTAGCTGGAATATTGTATGCGCCACTCATTTTTACGGCGTTTAGCGGTTTTTTATTCTTGTATCAGGAGTTTTTAAATAAATAATAAATTAAATGTATAAAGTTGAATGCAATGTTTCTCGATTACACGTTAAGCTTTATAGATGTTCGCCTTTGTCGCATTATCTCCCAAATGATCTAGTGTCCATCGAATGTACACTAGATTTTTTTTTCTATTCGAAATAAATTGAAAAAAATATTGGGATGGCCGGTAAATGAACTCGGATTGCCCGTTGCCAGATCAAATTAGCGTCGTAACCACTACAACTACATAAACCATTTAGGAAATAATCGTTAATTGGATTATACTTTTGTAGCTTAATAACTTCTAAACGACTGAACTTATTTTGTTCACTAAACATGAGTTTGAAACGTATAGTATCTTATGCATCTAAGGTCAAGTATGATAACTAATGCCCGGTTGCACCAACAGATCTTAAGCTTAAGTCGAGAATATCATAAGAATTAATATAATATAATTATAATATATTTCAAAAGAATACCATAATATAATAATAGATATAATTGATAATATGGTAAGAATGTAAATTTATGGTGCAACGTAAGTGATACTCAATGAGGCCCTATTTATAAGTAGAGCTTAGCTAATCTTGAACTTAAGATCTGTTGGTGCAACCAGGCGTAAAGCTATTACAGAAATTATTGAGCTTCCAAAACCGTTTTCCCATAAGAAATAGATTTGATCATACTTGTGAAGCCTATAACTTAAAAATTCGAATTTGTTGGGATATAAGGTATACACCGTTAGATTTGTCTAGAGTTTTTCTACAAACGCTCAGTTATTGGCGCAATTCGTAAGTTGAAATTTTGAGTAATTGTCGAAAAACCAAAACTTTCAAAGTTTAGTTTTTCAGTTTTTCGGCTATACTTAGCCGTGTGTATGTCTGATCCTGACAGCTTAGACACCATTTTAAAACTCAACTCAGCACTATTGATTTGGTATATTTGTGGTTCTCCTCTCTCTTCTTAAACCGAAGATATATACCCCCAAAAATATGCCGTTTTGTACCTACCAAGTCCTATAGCTGGCTTATGGGTGGTCAAAAGTCACAAACTACACCGGTTCTGAATCGGCTCTGCCCTCTTCAAACACAGAAAAAAAATCAAGTCGGTTTAACTTTTCCACACACATACATACATACATACATACATACATACATACATACATACATACATACATACATACATACATACATACATACATACATACATACATACATACATACGTACATACATACATACATGCATACATACATACATACATACATACATACATACGTACATACATACATACATACATACATACATACATACATACATACATACATACATGCATACATACATATCCACAAACATTTTTCCTTTTTTAAATAGAAATTGAGCCATATTTCTGAGCTCGGTAACTTTTGAATGGTATAACCGATTTTCAAAATTAGACATGCGTTGAAAAGGTAATGATCAGTACTATTAAGCCAAGCGTCCACAGACCCGCATCGTACGCATCGTACGCAACGGATTTTAGTTTGCCTTACAATGATTGCCGATAATGCGATCCGTACGATGCGGATCAGTGGACGCAGTTACATAAGTTTCTGTACAAGGCAAACTAAAATCCGTTGCGTACGATGCGTCCGATGCGTACGATGCGGGTCTGTGGACGCTTGGCTTTAGAAGCCGCAAAGGTCGGTTTTTATTTTTCGAAGTTTTTGGGAGTTTTGGGGACGAGAAAGGAAAACAGACCCTAAATAGGAAGGGCAGTAAAATCCACACCCTTGGACCAAAATGGATGGTTGACATATGAATGGGTGAGACTTTTCCTAAACTTTAAGATGAGAGTTGGCGCAATTTTCAATTCAGTCATATATAAAAAATCTAAAATTTCTCGTATATATAGTGTCGCGTGTAGGGGGGTAATATCCAGAATAAAGATAAGGTCATCCGGGATGACAAGCACTTTTATGCACAGGATTGTATAATCCAAATTATTCGAGAACGCTATCGACTCAGTACACTTTATTAATAAAGAAGCTAAGAAAAAGAATGAAGTATCGGCATGCAAGTACAACACTTTTACATTGCACAATCGTAGACCACATACATATTCGTGTGTATGCGGACATTTGAGTGTTTGCTTGTATGCGTGCGTGCATATGTGTATGTCTGTGTTTGTAATTTATATCGAATATTATTTACTGTGTAAATAGAAAATGTTGTAACTCTGGTTTTTTATTTGTACACCGAGAGAACAATTTCTTTTCTCCTAAAACACTGATTTCTTTGAGCTATCTTTCTTAAAGTTACCATATCATATTAACTTATACATACCGCTTCACATATAAAGAGACAAATTTTTTAAACAAAACTCAATAATTTGTTACAGATAATTTCTTCAATACTAACAAATGTATTAATGGTTACATTTTAATTTTCTTATCCTAAAGTTTTTTTTAATAATAATTTTGTTTCTTAACTTGAAAACTACAAATATTTTGCAGTATAAGAAATATATGTTAAGTTAATCCATATTTATATTTGTGAACCAGAAATTTTCTTGCCATCAAATAAATATTTTAAACCACAAGAAATAATTCTTCAGAAATACCCTCTGTAGTAACTGTGGTTATTAAATAAAAACTTTATCATTAATGCCGAAATTTTACTTGCAAAGAGATTTTCTTCCACACAAGAGTTGCGCAGTAACCGTTATTCACTATTTGTGATTTAATCTCAGTGTTTGACAAGATGGCGTGGCATTAGTTCATTTTCATAGATGGATTTTTGATTTGTTGGTATTCTTTAAAATCTAAGGGATAGTTTGATAAAATAAAAACTTTATCATTAATGCCGAAATGTTACTTGCAAAGAGATTTTCCTCCACAAAAGAGTTGCGCAGGCGCAGTAACCGTTATTCACTATTTGTGATTTAATCTCAGTGTTTGACATGATGGCGTGGCATTAGTTCATTTTCATAGATGGATTTTTGATTTGTTGGAATTCCTTAAAATCTAAGGGATAATTTGAAGGTACGTACATATACATAGGTAATAAATAAAAGTAAATTGATTAATTTAAGATGTAATAATAATATTCTTGCATATCCGAATATGTAGTTCTAAAAGAAACATATAATAGTATCTTTATACGCATTTTAGGTATCTATATTGATGGACAACTCTTAAAGAAAGTATCTTATTCTAACTGGGAAATAAGCCACAATTTAACTTAAAAAATGATTTTATTGACGTTTCGAGTTCCACCTAGGAGAGAATAATAAATAATAATATATCTAATATAAAGCTTCAAAACAATATTGAAAGGAGCTGTTAACCAACTATAGGGGCTTCCATAAATGGTAGAACTGTATACAGGTAAGTTCCTTTATAAAAATGTGTATAAACTATAATATGTTTCTTGAATGTACCGTTTTCTATATACAATCCTACAATTCAACGTTATATCAAACATGGCGTGTGTTTTATTTGTCATAAAGAAATATTAGTTAGTCAAAAAGAAACATCGATTAAGAACTTCTATTGCCGAAAACTGAAAAAGTTAATAGGTATAAAATAACTTAATATGTAAACTAATAATACTTTCCTGTAATAAAATTTCTTAATGATTAGGTTTGCTGTCTCTTTTAGATTATATAAATAAATAAAATTACAATATAATATATCTGCTTCAATGTTTTACATTGGTTGTATTTTTCTTCTTATTTTAGCTAAACAATGTCTATTGTGTGATATTATACAGATAAATAAATAATATTTCATATACAAAAAGAAAAAAATTAACATAGGTGGTAGGATAAATAAAGCCATGTTTGAACTAAATATGATTGATTATTATTTGTTGAAATGCCAAGAAATGTTTTTGGACTGTAGACTGTTTTCATACCAAAGACTTAATAGTTTTTATGTGGGCCCGTGTATTTGTCTTTTTTTGTATTTCCTTTTGTCAAAATAAGTATGTACTTATATCCTTATACAATTTATTTTATTAGAATAAGTTTAATCTGTCTCCATAACGGTTTTGTTTTAGGTAATTGCTGATATAGAAAGTGCTATTAACAAAAAAAAAAGGAAAAGTTAAGGAAGTGGGATTTGCTCCTCCATCCTTTTATTATTGTATAGAAGCCAGTGGATTAAGAGTGGAGAAATTGTTTGTATGTATATTAATATCTAACGTTTTATATCCTGTTTTTATTATCTAATAAAGAATAATTTTACCTTAACAGAATGATTTATTTCGCCGTATGTAATATCACTTTATTTTGAAGAAATGTAACTTAATTCTAAATATACAATTATATCTGCGAAATATATAATTTCTTAACATTAAATACATTAATTAATAATGGTAAGATAACAATATTCCTTACTAAGAAATATTATTGCTCAGAAAGAAGAGTTTTGTAATGTCAAGAAAATATATTCTTATGGCAAATATAATTTCTTTCTGACAAATGGGTTTGCAGTTTGCAATAAAGTGATAGTTCAATCATGTTTAAGATATATTTCTTTTGGTATATTAAAATGTATTTGAAATATTTTAGAAAATTATATCTTACATACCAAGATATATTTCTTAGGCAATATGCCAAGTCGATTTTTCTTAAATATTAATAAAGTTTCTTTATGTCAAGATTTTTTTTCTCTGTGTGTAGCATTTAGTTTACTTTTAACCGTTAACTGATGATGCTCTGCAAATTTTAGAGCGAAACCGGTCGACGGGGTAAAACCATAAATTATTGTGAGTACGCCTATATTTTACTTCATTTAAGATGAACTCGCATACGCAACCCATTCAACATCTAAGAACAAGAGTTTAATGTTTAGAAATATTGAAGTAACCTGCAAAAACTTAAACTGCGTAAACTTATCACTTAATTTAAAACAAACAAGGCTTAGCATATAATACTTAAATTAATTGGATGGCTTTAAACTCACCTTGTTTTGGTTTCAAATCCGGAAAGTTGCCGCTGAACCCAAGATCCTCTTAATGGTCCTGGATTTACTTGCAATATTTGATGACACAAACTTAGTTGCTGGCTGAAACAATATTTCAAGGGCGTTAGCAAAGTGATTAATTATGAAGCTTTGTAGTGTAGTAGAACGGTGATCTCTTATCTAATGTTTTCTCTATTATTATGGGTCTTATAGTAAATTCCTTAAGACACTTTAATCAATATGGTGCATTGTATATATATTTTTTTGGTTTATTGTATTTAAAGTTGAAAAAGAGGTCATAAATTTAGCACGAATATTTGTGGATTGTTAAGTTAATGTTGGCAATATGTTTTTTTACAACTTAATTCCGAAACAATGGCGTAAGCTATTGGTATACGGTATACTTCATTATATCTGTAGCCTAGTTTCAAAGTTGGCCAACTCCATTTTTTTGAAAATTCAAAGGTTGACTGTTTCTTGTGTAAAATAACACGAGGAATCCAAATCTAAAGAGTTTTGGTGTCAAAAATGGCCAGAATAATTTTAAAACTGCATTTGAATAGTACCCTTGGTTACAAAATCGGCCGGCTCTGAAATATGTTGGTGACAAAAACAGCCATCTCCACAAAGCACCAATCAGATGGCTTCATTCTGTCACGTGACTTCACCGCCTTAGGTGAATCAGAAGATAGGAGTAAACTGAGCTATTCTGGTGTGTTCTGACTGGTGTCGTTTTATTGTATATTATTTTAAAGTTTTACTAATATAATAAAAAGATATTAGTGTAATAAACCTGCAGAAATAACATGGAAGGAACTAATGTTAAAGAATCTCCTTTGTTGAAAGGAAGAAAGAAACTACCAAATCCTTCAAATTGGAAAAGAGCCAAACAGAAGATTTTGAGGTTAGTATTAAACTGTAACCTAACATTGAATAAACTAATAAACAAACTTCAAATAACATTCATTCAAAGTTACTATTACTTAGGCCTAGGCCTAGTTATTAGAGTGAAAATCGACCAATTTCTAGTAGGCCTAACCTATTCAAACTTCAAATTATTTCTATTTTTCTTTAGCTTATGTTAGAATAAAATAAGGTCATCATCATCATCATCATCATTTGGCTCTACAACTCTGTGTGAGTCTTGGCCGCGTTTACTATTTCCCTCCATTGTTGTCGGTCCTGAGCAGCTATTTCCCATTGCTGTACTCCCATTTTGCGTAGATCGCTGGCTACTGCGTCCTTCCATCTCTTTCTTGGGCGACCAACTGACCTTTTTCCATCGGGCCTTTCCCAGAATGTGGCGTTTAGAAGTCTTTCGTCACTTGATCTTAGTACGTGACCCGCCCATCGTATTCTGTTTCATTTAATGTAGCGTACTATGTTTTCATCTCCGTATATTATCTGGAGTTCATCATTGTGTCTTCTTCTCCATTCTCCTGTTGTCTCTTCTCTGCAAGGCCCATAGATAGTTCGCAGTATCTTTCTTTCAAGTACCAGTAATTTTGTTGTTTCCCGCTGATTCAGAGTCCAGGTTTCGCTTCCGTACGTTATTGTGGGACGAATTATTGTCTTATATACTCTTATTTTTGCTGGTCTTGAGAGTATTTTTGATTTAAGTAGGGTCCTTAATGAGTAATATGCCCTGTTTCCTGCAATAATCCTGGCTGCCACGTCCTTTTCATAGTTATTTTCAGATGTTATGATCGCTCCCAAGTACTTAAATTCTTTGACGACTTCAAAATTGTATTCATTAATTGTTACGTTTTGTCTAACCCTTGGTCTTGGGTTCTTCGTAACCACCATGTACTTGGTCTTGTCCTCGTTGGCCTTAAGACCAACTTCCTTGGCTCCGTTCTCGAATAGGGTGAAAACTTCTTTTGCATCTCTGGTGGATTGTGCAATTGTGTCCACGTCATCCGCAAAGGCTAATAGTATTTTTGATCCTTGGGCGGCAAATCCGTTTGTCAGTTGTGGCTGAGCTTTCCTTACTGCATGTTCCAGTGCGAAGTTAAACAGCAGGGGGGCGAGAGGATCTCCTTGTCTAAGTCCTGTGTCAATGAGGAATTCCTCCGACGTGTTGCTACCAACTCTGATTCGTGCGGAAGCGTTCTCCGTGCTCACCTTTGCTAATCGTACCAGTTTTCCAGGTACTCCCATTTCTACCACAGTCTCCCACAATGCTTCTCTGCTAACAGAGACTCTGCTAACAAATAAGGTCCCCTGGCATAAAACAGTTTGTATTTTGGTTTCGAATCCAATGTTTGTTTTAGGTACAGTTCAAAGGGATTACCTGATGCTCCTTCATGTGGCCACAGAGGGAAGAAAAATTGCAGTTTATTGAAGATGCAAGATATAAATAGGTTTCATAGTGCATTTTATTCTGAAAAGACAAAAGCCAGTCAAGATGCTTTGATTTTTAAGTACTGCACAGCAGAACAACCAAAAAGAACCAGACCAGGAGACGGATTAAGACATACTAAAGGCGTAACCTACCAATATTGTATTGAAACAACAGCAGGAAACAGATTAGTGGTATGTAGGAATACGTTTATTAATGTATTGGGAATCACAAAACACAGAGTTGAAGGTGTTTTCACAAGATTTAAAAAAGACGGATGTCTCATCCCCGTTGAAACTCGTGGTGGTTATAGGAAGGCTAACACATATCAGAAAAAAATAGATTCTGTAATACATTTTCTAAAGCAGTTTAAAGGCACAGAATCACATTACAGTAGAGCGAGGAGTACTCGTATTTATCTTGATTCCACCCTGTCTATTTCTAAAATGTGGAAGATGTACGAAGAATCAGTTGTTGATGAATTTAAAGTTAAAGAGTCGTTTTTTCGACACATATTCGTAACTAGGTTCAACATTAGCTTTAAAAGTCCTTCGACAGATGTGTGTTCAACCTGTCTTCAGTACAAAGAAAAAATTAAAGTTGAAAAAAATGAGGCAATATTGCAAACGCTTAAAGCAGAGTACACTGTTCACACTACTCGTGCTAAAGGGTTTTTTAACCTTTTGAAAAAAGATGAACCTAATGTTGCTATAATGTCGTACGATATGCAGTGGCGGATCCAGGGGGGGGCGATGGGGGCGATCGGCCCCCCCTCTCAACCCAAGTGATTTATTTTTTTTTTAATTATAATACAGTAAAACCTGTGTTACCGGCCACCCGCCAAAATCGGCCACCTATGTACTAACGGCCAGTTTAAAAAATCCCCAAACCAATTATAAGTAGACTACAAAAACTGGCAATACCGGCCACCTTTCTATATCGGCCAATGGTTCTTTCATTTTTAGTTGCCGTTACTGACAGGTTTTACTACAGTAAAACCTGTGTTACTGGCCACCTGCCAAAATCGGCCACCTGTACTAACGGCCAATTTAAAAAATCCCCAAACCAATTATAAGTAGACTACAAAAACTGGCAATACCGGCCACCTTTCTATATCGGCCAATGTTTTTTTCATTTTTAGTGGCCGTTACTGACAGATTTTACTGTATAAAGATTACAAAAACATTCATTGATTTTTCAAATGGATAATTATACATGTTTTAAAATTACAATATTATAGGAATTACATATAAATATATTTTATTAGTATGAGACTTGTCTAAAACGGGCCAGTGACGCCAGTGTATTCGGAAATGAGTAATTTATAATTCTTAGGTATACATTAAGAATTAAAAATGATTACAATAAGCATATTTAAACAAATATGTATGTATATACTGTGAACGCATACCTAAGCATGTCCACCCTCGTATAATTATAAAATCGGTTGCAGATAACGGATTCTTCGAAAATCTCTCGAAAATAGCGCGCCCAGCAAAACTATATTAATTTGCCGAAAATATAAATGTATTATGTTCAAACGATTGCTGACCAGGAAAAAAGAACACCCTTTGCTTATTAATTATTAGTCATTTCATTAGTGTATTTTGTCTATCGATGCAAGTAACATCTCTAATACTGATTCGTACAGATCTTAGTTTGTAAATTGTTAGAGTGATTAATATTATTTTGAGTTTATTCTTCTTTTTTATATTAATAGTTTGTGATTTACGAAGAGTTATAAAATGTCAAATAAACGAAAAGAAGCTTCTACCGAGAACTTGAAAAGTAAAAAATTGAAATGTCGCAATATAGCTGATTATTTTTTTAAAAATCAACGTAATTTGGGTGATAGTGATAATATTAATAGTAATGAAGATAATAAATATGTACAAGGTACATCTTATCAGATAGATCATACTATGAGACCTACTGATCTTGGATCAAATTTAAGTTCTGAGAGCATTCAAAACAAGTCATGCGATGTTTCAGTGCGTCCGATACAAATCAACGATGATGCAGTAAATAACAATTCTACTTTCGAGAGTTTTATGGAAAAAGGTACCTATGTCTTATATGCATGAAATGTATGTCTTGTATATTATATAAGTTTATTCTATATCACGTTTGATAGACGTGAGTATTTATGCACGAGTACGATAGATAGTCATTTATGTCGCGGGATGCAATCATCCACATATAAAATTATGGTAATTAATTAAATTTTAAACTTCATATGGGAAAGTACATCATGTGACACCTCATTTAAAAGCTTTTGAGATAGTGATTACAAAAATGTATAGGTAATACTTATGCAAAATCTCGGTCCAATGCTTTTTAAATGCATTCATTTTTTTATAATCCTGAGAAAACTAATAAGTATTTTTAAAAAATTTAAACACAAAATGCAAGATTACATTATTACCGAGGGACAAAAGTCCCTGAAAACTTCTATAATGTTTATTTGAATAAGTTACAGGGGGGAAAAAGAAGAGAAAATTGAGTATGATTTTTAATTTCAAATACCTATATCATTCACAAGAAACCTTTTGTTTATTCTAATGGACTTTCGGCCCTCGGTAATAATGTAATATGTATTTTATTCTGCGTTTAAATTTTTCAAAAATTCTCATATTATTAGCTTTCTCAGGATTCGAAAAAAATGAATGTGTTTAAAAAGTATTTGACCAAAATTTTGCGCATGTAGGTATTATCCATTTTTGTAATCAGTATTTCAAACGCTTTTAAATGAGGTGTCACATGACATGATGTACTTTCCCATTACGAAATAACATTAAAACTATTTCGACATGAATTTGTTTGCATTGAAAAAAGTAAAGTAGTTATTTTGATTTTTTGAAAATTACATTCGTTTAATTCATTATTACATTTCCGGAACTACTGTAAGTTGTTAACTTATAAAGTCTCATTTTGTAGGTTTTTTAAATTTTAAGGTTAATTCACTACATATTATATTTATTTTTCTTTCATCAACTTTATGTATTATGTATATGGTGTCCCAACCCAAAATTAGCGGAACCGTTGAACATTTCGCGAAATGAACATCGAATCGAAAAAATGAAATATATGTGTTCAATAATTTTTAAAAATCTATCAAATGATACCAAACACGACCCCCCACTCGACCCCCTGAAAGTGGGATGGGGGTAACTTTAAAATATTAAATGGAGATCCTCAGTTTTAATTGCAGATTTGGATTCCTTACGTAAAAGTAAGCAACTTTTATTCGAGACATTTTTCGAATTCTGGATAGATGGCGCTATAATCGGAAAACCATTAATCGTGATACCATAGGTAATTTATTGAAATGGTTTAATATATCTAAAAACACTCTCAAATGAAAAATCAAAAAACACAAGTTTAATATTTTCCAAAATCCTGTCGAATACCACCAAACACGACAGGATGTCATTTGGTAGGTTTTTGAAAAATATTAAACACGTGATGTTTAGTTTTTCATCTGGAAGTGTATTGATCAAGAAAAACTATTTCTATATTATTATATTTCTATATGCTATATATTATAGCGCCATATATCCAGAATTTGAAGAAATGTCTCGAATAAAAGTTGCTCACTTTTACGTAAGAAGTTCAAATCTGCAATAAAAACTGGGGGTTTCCATTTACGATTTTAAATTGAGCCCCTACCCCACCTCCAGGGGATGGAGTAGGGGGTCGTATTTGGTGTCATTATTTTCCATTCTTTCCTCCTTGCTGCTTTATTTTTCCAATTTGTAATTTTAAGTTCTTCTGTCTCTTTAAACATCTTTCTTCCATCTGGTTTTCGGTCTACCTTTCTCCTTCTTTCCTGCTATGCTATAACTCCCGTTAAAATTCTTTTGGGAAGCCTCGTGTTTGGCATCTTTTGGATATGTCCCAAGCTACCAAGCATCTCAGTTTTTGTGATTTTATGATCCCTGCTATATTCGGTTCTCCATAAATCGTCTCCAGTTCTACATCTAGTCTTTTTATCCACATTCAATTCCATACCTTTACTTTAAATATTTTCCTGAGGACTTTTCTTTTCCACAGTTTCAGTAGGGCTTGTTCGGATTTGTTCATCGTCCATGTTTCACTGGCATATAATACTATACGTTTTATCACTGTCTTATATATTCTTATCTTAACCCTTCTAGATATGTTCTTACTTCTTAATAAGTTGTTTAGAGCAAAGATACAACCAGTCGTAATTCTTACTTGGATTTGTTCGTTCGTATTTGGTATCCTAGTGAATATTGCTCCTAGATCTTGGAATCTTTCTACTTCTTCGTATTTACATATTTTTTCTTCTGTGCTTATCGTCAGCTATTGTCCTTGTATCTTTTCTCGTTTTGTCCATTCCGTATATTTTCTTGGTTTATGCATATCCTTTTATTTTTCGCTATCACCTCTAGGTTTTTTAGTATTTCTTTTATTTCTTGTTTACTTCTGGCTATCAGTACTATGTCATCAACGAATGCCAAGCATTGGTGTTTTCGTTAATATACAAGTTGTGTCCTGTTAACTTCAACTTCGACTTCTCTAATGACAATTTCAAGAAGGATACTGAACAACAATGACGACAGTGGGTATTCTTGTCGCAGCCCTTCACTGACCTTAAACTTATCTGTTTCCTTTTTCCTTTCCATCTATTTTAATCCTATTCTCTGTTTCTCTGAGTGTCACTTTTATCATTTGTACTAATTTTTCACTAATTCTAATTTCACATATTGCCTTGTATATTTTTTTTCGTTTTACCCTGTCCCAAGCTTGTTTCAAGTCGGTGAATAGGGCCACTGTACATTCTCCGTATTCGTAGCTTTTCGCTTGTATTTCACGTAGCAGGAAAATTTGATCCACTGTGCTGCGTCCTCTTCTGAATCCACATTGATATTTTCCTATGTCATTATCTATCTTTTGTGTTATCTTGTCTTTTATATGTACTGCAAGTATTTTATACGCAACGTTTAGTAGCGCTATTCCCCTGTAATTATGGCATAAACTTTTTTCATTTTAATTTAGAAAGTCTCATTTTGGTTTTTTTGAAACCCTTCAATCATATGTGTAAATATTTTATGTTTAACCGAAAATATATCAAAAAATATCGATTTATCGTTTTTTTTTTTGACAAATGTGTATATAAACATATCTCCGAAGTTTGATGATAAATTTTAAACAAAATCTTATTTGGTTTGTTTTTTGGAGTTGTTGGTGTATACCTTGAAAAATTTGGGTGTACCTCCCAAATTTTTTTATATCGAAAAATATTAAAATTTTATGTTTTTAGATTCTTTTTTTTTTGTTGATAATTTCACATGTCATTTTTTGTTAGTGCATCAACTACAAGAATTTTTAAAAATAAGACTTTTTACGTTAATTGTTTACGTTATGCTTCACAAATAAACAAAAAAGTTTTAAATTTTTTGCCGATTCCGACTACTTTTCATGTTTGTACATCATATGTTTTATATACATATTTTAATAAACATGACGATATATTTTAATGTTGGAAAAGTGTAAGACTAAAAAGTAAAAAATAAAAAAATATGAAAAAAAATTAAGAAACGCCTTTATTTAGTTACGAGTGACTAAAATTAAAAATATTATAAAAAATGAACTAAAAACCAAGAAATAAAAAAAATTGAATAAATCTAACACATTCGTTAAAGAAAAGCGTGGTGCGAAAACCGTTTATTCGATGAAGACGCGCCATGCTTTTCTTTGACGAATGTGTAAGATTTTTTGATTTTTTTTTTATTTTTTGGGTTTTAGTTGATTTTTTTATAATACTTTTAATTTTGGTCACTCGTAACTAAAGAAAAGCATTTCTTAAATTTTTTTTTTTCATATTTTTTTATTCAATTTTTTATTCATTATCAATATGTTATTACAAATTAAGTACTTATATAAAATGAAATGATTTCATTTTTGTATGAAAAATTAAAAATTTTTAAATATACTTTTGTATTATCTACATTTTTACGCCTACATGATTATTTTTATTATTATCCAGATTTAGCCATACTGTTCACACTCTCTCTAAGAGGAAAATTTACTCATCCCGATACCTGCGGTAACAAAAAGATCGAGCTCTGGTGTGACTTTTTCCGTGTTATCGAGACCTAGGTGACGTGGTATGCTGGCTGGAGTATCTCCCAACAATTTTCATACACATCTGGCACTCGAGAGTAATATGTACAGCTTTCTGCATGGTCTTATAAAGATATTCATTTAGAGACTCAGGTTTTTTATGTTTTCGAGGAGGTTCTTCGGAATGAGTCCAGTAGTAGACATAATAATCGATATTGTTAGGGTATTTTGCATTCTTCATTGTCTTCGTATTCTTAAAGCCAAATTATTATTATTATTATTATTGTTATTACAGTAAAACTTGTCAGTAACGGCCACTAAAAATGAAAGAACCATTGGCCGATATAGAAAGGTGGCCGGTATTTCCAGTTTTTGTAGTCTACCTATAATTGGTTTGGTGAATTTTTAAACTGGCCGTTAGTACAGGTGGCCGATTTTGGCAGGTGGCCGGTAAAACAGGTTTTACTGTATATAGAAATTTAGCCAATCGGCCCCCCCTCTTAATGATGCTGGATCCGCCGCTGACGATATGCAAAAAAATATGCCTCTGCCAAAACTCCCAGATCAGAGTGTGTACTATTCAAGACAGTTATACTACTATAATCTGACGATAGTTTCTGGATGTTCTACTGGAACCGAAGCATTACGCAAAGAAAATGTATCAATTTACTCTTGGGCCGAAAACGAAATGAAAAAGTCTTCGAATGAAATAGCCTCTGCTGTATTTGAAGAACTTGAGTGCAGATCTAAATCTGGTTACTTTGAAGGAAAAGACACCTTAAGGCTGGTAGCTGATGGGTGTCCAGGCCAAAACAAGAATAGTATTATATTAACGATGTGCATTGCTTGGCTGCACAGGATTAAAACTTCAATCACAACAGTGGAGCTTGTGTTTCCTGTTACGGGTCACTCATATATGCCTAGTGATAGAATTTTTGGTGGCATAGAACGAAGTGTAAAGAAAAGAGATACAATTGTGCAGCTTGAAGAGTATCGGTTAGAGTTTAGTAAGCATGGGACAGTCAAACTTTTAGGAAAAGACTGGACCAACCAAGATTGGAAGACAGAAGATAAAAACTGTGTTAAAGACCCAGAAAATCTTCATTTCCAAATTTCGCAAGTCAAAAACTTAATTTTGACCAAGAAACAAAAGTCAGTAACTGTCAGTGGCGAACAAAACTACAGTTTCCCAATTAATTCAAGTTTGAGTGTCATGAGACCAGGGAAAAAAGTGTGGAATATAAACCCAACTGAACTTACGCTTGGAGTCAAAGTGAATGCGTTAAAAATTAAAGACGTGCGCGTTTTATTACAAAAACATTATGATGAAAAATGGAGTGAAATGGAAAATGTGAAATGGTATCAAGAAGTGATAAACAATAATGAAATGATGCCTGAAAATCCACTTCCTGAATGTGAGTGCTTAAATAATGCAGACTGTGATGAAGTTATGGAAGTCAACCAAGTTGTAGTGGATTTTTAATTCAGAATTATTGTAAGATTCAGATATTTTCTACCGATCAAGCAGGTTCTAAAGAACTTTTGTTGTTTATTGATCGGGATTTTAAATTTTATTGACAAATATTGTATTAGCTTAATAAATTACCTATGAATATTTTTAACACATATTTTAACTTTTTTTATTTTCACCAAAAAAATCTTCAGTATATGGCAAGCCCTAATGCATTGCTACTGATATTATACTGCTGACTTAAGATATCCGCGACACCATCAGCAATATTTTTGGTGACAAAAACGACTACCTCCACGTTGGTTACAAACATGACCAACTCCATATTTCAACGTCAAATATCCCTTTAACTACAGTAAAAAGCATAAATATTATTATTCCAAGATGCTCTGGAAATAATTATTAATCAACAAAAAAAAATTTAACAGTACCAATTGTGTGGAAGTAGTTTAAACAATTTTTTGCCTATACTGAAAATTTTGCTAAATGGAGTTGGCCATCTTTGAAACCAGGCTACAGATATATATTATATGTCCGTCTCACCTTGACTTTACAGTATAAGGAACATAGGCAATGCAGTTCTTATGAGAGTTTTTAGCGCGGTGATGCCGATGTTATTAAAAAGAATTTGTAATCGAACATAGATATTAAATTTAAACCGTTAGAAAGGCAATCTACAATTTTAGGATTCATATGCGTCCAAGTTTATTTGATATACTATATATTGTTTTAGTATGTTCTTTAAAGGTAAAATATTGCAAAACCTCTAAATTTTAAAGAACCACTTGGATTGACATGAAATTTGGCATAAACATAGCTAACAAGTCAAAGAAAAAAAGTGATATTGTGCCGATGTGTGCTTTTACCCTAGGCATTATATCATACTTAACTCACTTCGAAATCATATCATTATTTGTCAAATAATATATCAGTCGTACATTAAATGCATTTTTAATATACTAAAAAAGTCACTAGAACATCAAAAACTCTTCTGCTTCTTCCTTTATAGTTATACAAACAATTTTGCTGGTTCATTTGCGGTTTATTGTATTTATGGGAGATAGTCACTCCGACTTTTTGCTGGGTTGGCCAAAATTCTTCTACATTTTGGTGATACATATGTTTATTGGCTGAAACAATATTTCAAGGGCGTTAGCTAAGTGACTAATTATGAATCTTGGTATTATAGTAGAACGGTGATCTCTTATCTAATGTTTTCTCTATTATTATGGACCTTATAGTAGCCTTTATAGTACATTCCGTAAGACACTTAAATCAACATGCTGAATTGTATATAAGATTTTCTCATTATTGTGTTTAAAATTATTAAAGGGATCATACATATTAAATGAATATCTTTGGATTGTTTAGTTTGTTTTTACAACTTAATTCCGAAAAAATAACATAAGCTATTTTTTTCTGACTATATTTATCTACGTAATATTTGTTTATATTTATCATTTAATCGGTATGTACATTATATAGGTATATTCCACGGTTCTTAGACATTACTACGGTTGCCCAGATCGACTAACCAATGAACATTAAGGGTGCGATTATGTCACGAGTGTACTGTCATTTGAATAGTAATATGATTTTTTTCGAATCCTGAGAAAACTAATAAGTATTTTAGAAAAATTTAAACGCAGGATGAAAGATTACATTATTACCCAGAGCGGAAAGCCACTTAGAATAAACAAGCATGTCAAAATTCTCAGTGTGTTTTAATTGAATTCATTTTCTTCGAATCCTGAGAAAACTAATAAATATTTTTGAAAAATTTAAACTCAGAGTGAAAGACTACATTATTACCGAGGGCCGAAAGTCCCTGAAAACTTCTATAATGTTTATTTTAATAAGTTACAGGGCTGAAAATAAAAGAGAAGTGTGATATTTAATTTCAAATATTTCATTCAATTGAATCTGCTTGTTTATTCTAAGGGGCTTTCCGCCCTCGGTAATAATGTTATCTTGCATCCTGCGTTTAAATTTTTCTAAAATACTTGGTTTTCTCAGTATTCGAAAAAAATCATATTACGATTCAAATGCATAGATATAACAGAATAGATTAGGCCAGTTCGAAAAATAGCGTAACGCGGAACAGTTCGGGTCGGTGGTCTATCTATCTCTCTCTACCGGCGCTTAGCTTTCTCTCTCTAGCATATGATGGCCGCCGCCTGTGTGTCACTGTCGTTCCGTTATTCCCACCTCTTGGTAGATACGCTCACAATCGCACGACAGACAAAGATAGCTAGACCACCGTACTTGATATCGGCGTTACACCCCGATGCATTGAGTGGCATATGACTAGCCTGATCTATTTTCTTTACATATCTCTGTTCAAATGGCAGTAAACTCTCGTGACGTAATCTCACCCTTAATGTTCATTGGTTAGTCGATTTAGGCAACCGTAGTAATGTCTAAGAACCGTGGTCCATGATAATATACATTTATTCTAATATGACATTTTAGTTAAATCTGACAGTTGTCAAATTTTATTTGCAATTGGGCATAAAAACAAATCAATGGTCTTTATTGCATTTATAAAATGGTATTTTTTTGATTTGTATAGTCTTATAAATGTACAGATTATATTCGTAGATATATTATATAATTAGTAAATAAATTTTTTTCTATTATATCGCCATCTATCGACAACTAGAATAATCAGCGAACTAGAATAATTACCAAAGTAATCACCGACGTGCCGTTTTTTTTCTGTCATATACAATTTAATGCGTTAGAAAGAAATCGAAAAACTGTGACGCACTGAAAAATGCTCATGAGAACAACCATATCTTTGCTATGTGCAAGACCTTGGAGGGGATACGAGAAACGATCGTGCGCGAATAGTGGAGAAATTTTATAAATTTCTTAGCATATTACTTAAATAATTCATATTGTCAATTGGAATTGTAATATTGACATATACCTACTGTCATTATGAAATCGGGCATTAATATTGATATGATATTCAATTATTAAAGTGAATTTAATTAATTGTAGGTATTTTACTTGTAATACTGCATTTTAATTTAATTTACTTAAATATTTAATAATAACTTAACTAATTTGTGACAATTAATTCCTTTTCATCATTAATTATGTTTAAAAATACTGATCCAACAATAACGACCATCATTCAATTTTTCCCCACAAAATCGCCAGACAATTATTCTCGAAAAAGGCAGAGATTGCAGCCGGATTTCAAATTTAAATAAAATTGATTAGCTAAATCAATTATATCTCCACTTTTTGGTCCACCCTGCGTTTCTCGGTTCTCCTTTTACAAGAATAATACAAACTGGGAAGCAAGGAAATTGTATTTAGTAGTTAAGCCGTTTAATGCTGTGTGTACCGCTTAGAAGTTGGAAGATTCAATTATCGTTCTTAAAGTCTAAAAATAAATTACGGAGATTATGGATGAAAGCATTAGTTTGTGTCAGTGGCTTGGATTCTTCTTATTAACCTTTCAGTAAGTTTGAAAAGCGCAAGCCGTTTTTATATACAATACAGCAAAGCTTTATAAAAAGAAATTACGTAGTCAATGATCAATTTTCAGGCTTATACAGGGTTCATTGTTATTCAAGTAAGGCTTTTTTATTTAAATATAGGTAATCAAAAAAAAAATTCCCTGGATTATGAGATATACGGGATCAGAATTACTTCCGTTCTAGTATACAATAGTGGAGTCACTGAAGGTTTTCACCTCCGATTTCGTTGAACATTAATCGATTTTGATGGAAATTGGTGAGTAGTTAGAAGATACTTCAAGAAACAAAGGTGACATGATGCCAACTTGCGCTTTTACCCCGGGGGTGGATGCCATCCCTTCCCAAGGGTGAAATTTTTTTTAATTAAAAAAATTACCAGAAATCGCTAGAGGGGCAACTTCTAAGCAAAATTTGTTATATAAAGTTATTAACATAAATCAATACTTTTTGAGTTATTAAATATCAAAAATTTTATTTTTTCTTAAAAAAAATGCACGTTTTAAATCTTTTTTTCACGTATCACTCAAAAACTGCAAGCATTTGTAAAAAAACTATTATTACCAAAATTAAAGATAATTACAAAAATACACTTCCCACTTAAAGAACTAAACGAATGTTATTTCAAAGTGAGTTATGGGTAATTGAATGTATATTTTTTTCGACGAGTACTCAAATCTAAGTATTCAAGCTTACATAACGGGAAAACGATGCATTTTATAGAATATACTTGTTAAGCACTTGTCAAAGTACTTCGGAGTACCTATCAAATGAGCTCCAGTAGAAGTTAATAGCATCAAAATTAAGCAAGTTATGATGAAAATAAAAGAACCCTTTCGATTTTTTTAGGAAAAAGTGAAAAATAAAACTTACGCCATTTCCACAAAAATTAAAATTTGTAGTAATCCCACAAAAATTTCTTTAGGTTAAAATGATTAATGATTTCAACAATTTTCACCGGTTTAGAATGCATATTTTTGAAAAAAAAATACAATTTAAAAAAATCAGAATTTTTTAAATTATCGTACTTTTCATTTTCTTTTGATAATAACTCCAAAAATACTCAATACACGTAAAAATAATATATAACTAGATTTTAGTTTTTTCTATTCTAAATACCTTACCTATTTTACTATTTCAGTAGGGTAAAAAATAAGCGAGATAGAAACGTTTAAACTTTCAATTTTGCTGCGAGAACCATGTAACCGGGGCCATTTAACCTTTTATTGTTAAAAAAGTGAGAGGTTTAAAAGACTAATTTCAATATTTTTAATAGCTCTTGGAATCAACTTTTAATTAGGTTTTACTTTATAAATAATTTATATATTTATAATTTACTTTATAAATAATTTATTTTGAGAATGACTTGCTTCAAAATTACAATTTAAGTAGTAAATTATACACTTATTGGCTGGATCTTATTACAATTTATTAAAAATAAAACGTTATTATTGTTTTGATAGATATGGCGATATTGCATTGTGAAGAAAGTCATTTATAAAACAATACTTAGGAGATACGGCGGCAATATAATGAAAAAATCAATTTATTTTTGCAGTTGTGGCCGTATTGAATTATACCGGTTGTATTGTGGCAGTGTATATTATCGCCACATCTCTTTTGATTTTTGCAGTTGTGGCCGTATTGAACGTATTGAATTACATCGGTTGTATTGTGGCAGTGTATATTATCGCCACATCTCCCAGTTATGGCAGTATTGCATTTTCAAAACCTCCAAAAACCCTACAGTGAAATACCGAAGTATCTTACTTTATACTTATCCAAAACAATATTTTAGTTCTGGCTGTATTGCATTAGATGGGCCATTATATAGGCAATACTTTACAGCCTTAACCCAAAATTCGAATTTTTTGCAGTTGTGGGACAATTGAACTAGGTGTGCGAAATGTTTAATAAGTTTATGTTATAAAATGCATCATTTTGCCGGTATTTAAGCTTGAATACTTATATTTGGGTACTCGACGAAAGAAATATATATTCAATTACCTATAACTTACTTTTAGTTAACCTAGAAAGGTTTTTCTAGTAAGGAATTTATTTGATTGTTTATTAGCCTCAATTTTGATAATAATAACTTTTTTGCAGAAACTTATAGTTTTTGAGTTATTTATGAAAAATCGGTTAAAAACGTGCATTTTTCTCACGAAAAATTAAAATCTTTGATCTTTAACTCAAAAAGTTTTGATTTATTTTAATAACTTTATATAACAAATTTTGCTTATAATTTGTCCCTATCTCGAATTGTGGGGTTATTTTTAATAAAAGAATTTTCACCCACGAGAAGGGGTGGCATCCACCCCCAGGGTAAAAGCGCAAGTTGGCACCATGTCACCTTTGTTTCTTGAGATATCCTCCAGCCACTCACCAATGTTCATCGAAATCGATGGAGGTTCAACGAAATCGGAGGTAATAGCTCATATCCACCTATATTGACTGCACTAATATTTTATATTTACCCTATGAAATCGGGCATTAATATTGCTCCACAATATTGATATGATATGCAATTATTAAACTGACTTTAATTAATTGTAGGTATTTTACTTTTAATACTGCATTTTAATTTAATTTACTTTAATATTTAACAATAACTTGACTAATTTGTGACAATTAGTTCCTTTTCATTATTTATTATGTTGAAAACTACTAATCCAACAAAACGACCATCATTCAATTTTTCCCCACAAAATCGCCAGACAATTATTCTCGCAAAAGGCAGAGATTGCAGCCGGATTTCAAATTTAAATAAAATTGATTAGCTAAATCAATTCTATCTCCACTTTGTGGTCCACCCTGCATTTCTCGGTTCTCCTTTTACAAGAATAATACAAACTGGGAAGCAAGGAAATTGTATTTAGTAGTTAAGACGTTTAATGCTGGGTGTACCGCTTAGAAGTTGGAAGATTCAATTATCGTTCTTAAAGTCTAAAAATAAATTACGGAGATTATGGATGAAAGCATTAGTTTGTGTCAGTGGCTTGGATTCTTCTTATTAACCTTTCAGTAAGTTTGAAAAGCGCAAGCCGTTTTTATATACAATACAGCAAACAGGGGCGTAACAAAGGCCCCCGCAGCATGAAGCTTGCGTGGGGGGGGGGGCAATATGTCAGGCGCCCCATTTTGTCGTCTAAAATAATATGTAAAGATGTGTTATTATTATATTATTTTACGCATACATACGCAACCTTTTTAAGCAGTGTAGTATTGACCCAGTGAGTACCCCGTGTGGGATGCGGGCCGCCCAAGTAGAATTCATCCACAGTATCTTCTGACTTAATCGTAAAAGGCGACTAATAGGAGCAGCATTCCGCTGACCTCTTCCTTGAAATCCTGTCGACACCTGACCCTTAACGACCAAACCCCGATACCCACCTCCAACTCACCCCGCGTGAGATTGGAGTCCTTTTGTCCGTGGGTGAGTGGCAAGGGCCGTCTGGGCGTGGGGGAAACAGGGCATGTATATGTAGCGCAACCTATTAAACTGCGTTCAGAACGTCCAAACCAGACACGCACTCCTAAAGGGGAAGACTGGTCTCCAGAGTCCTGAAAGACAACCAGTCTAAAGGAAGAATACCTTAAACAAAAAATTACCTGGTCCTCCAGGTTGGGGGTTGAGACGTCAGGTTGGTTCCCTGTCACTTGTAAAAAACCGCGTTTAGCAAAAAGCCTAAAAGTTGCCTCGGAGCTTCGGATGGATTAAACAGGCAACGACAACAGCTACGAAAATGGACAATGAACATTGGCACTTGGAATATACAGAGAATTAGCGGAAATGTGGAAGAAGTCATCCAAGAAATTACTAAATTGAACATGGACATAGTTATCTTGACTGAAACAAAGAAGAAATGATGTGGTACAGAGATATTGAAGAACTATGTACATATATATACTGGGGTTGAGAAACACCAGCGAGCCAAAAGAGGTGTATCCGTAATGATACATAAAAAACATCAACGCAAAATAACAGATTTTGAAGCCGTATATGAAAATATCATAAGAATCAACATGACAGTTAACCAAAAACCTGTCACTATTCTCGGTATATATGCAGTCTCTGATTATGAGCCTTATGCTGTTAAAGACGAATTCTTTGAGAAAATCAATGACGAAATTACTAAAATTGGAAGTACTAGGGAAGTGATCATAGCAGGAGATCTGAATAGTAGAGTCGGACAGAAGGTAAACAACAAAGTGATAGGTCCACATGGAGAAATAACCCAAAATGACAATGGTGAAAGATTAATTCAAATATGCGAAAACCATCAGCTAATAATAACAAACGGGTTTTTTAAACACAAGGAGATACACAAATATACATGGATTCAGGTAACCAGAAATTTAAAATCGATCATAGATTATGTGCTTACAAAACAAAATACAAGATTACAAGTAATGGATACAAGAGTATATAGAGGAGTATCATGTGATTCGGATCACTTTATGGTAAAGTCCGAAATAGTTTTTCCATTTAGATCCAAGAAAACAAAAGAACCACCTGAAGCCACAGAAATTTTTAACACAACAAATTACAACCTGGACAGCTTACAACATGAAAGTACGAGAACACTATATCAACGAAGACTAAATGAAAAATTAGAAGATGTAATCCAAAATGTATCCGTGCAAGAAGTGTACAAAAATATAATAGAGAGTATACAAACAGCCGCAAAAGAAGCGCTTGGTTTAAAATCCGAACGCCACAGTAAAAAGCTATGGTGGACCGAAGACATACAAAACCTAATAATGGAGAAAAAGAAAGCGTACGCACGGTGGCTAAGTACTAAACATCAAGTAGACAAAGACAAATATTTGGACCTACGCAGAACAACAAGAAGAGCAGTAACAGCAGCAAAAAAAGAAATGTGGGATAGGAAATGCCAAGAGATCAATACTTACATAGGCGGAAGGAAGTGTTCAGAGACATGGAAATTTTTAAACAAAATAAAGAACACAGAAAAAAATACTACTTCTATTCAGTTAATATCAACAGAAAAATGGAAAGAATACTACGAGAGTTTGCTAACAGAAAGTAGAGCCGAATATACCACACAATCACCAACAGAAGTATTTGTTGAAGGCGAAGAGATTGTAGTGGGAGTTGATATGGTGAAGAAAGCTGTAAATGAACTAAAAAATGGTGGAGCTCCAGGGCCCGAAAATATTCCTGCCGAATTAATAAAATGTGGCACAGATAAACTCTTTCAAGCACTTACTTGGTGTATGAACAAATATATAAATGGTGTCACACCACCCAGTTTATGAAAAGTAGCTTATACTTCTTCCATTCATAAAAAAGGAAGTAAGCTGGATTGCTCAAATTACAGAGGAATACCGGTAACTAGTACACTAAGCCGGGTGTACGGGCGCATTCTTAGAAATCTCATTGAGATGGAGTATAGGGAACAAGAAGAAGAAGAACAGGCTGGTTTACGTGCTAGAAGGACTTGCACAGATAATGTCTTCTGCCTAAAACAATTAATTGAAAAAAAATCAGCAACCAATCAAGAGACCCATCTTATGTTTGTTGACCTCCGTAAAGCATACGACAGCGTTCCTGTGACTAAATTGTGGAAATCACTACAAGAAACTAACATCAGCTACACTCTAGTGACAGCCTTAAAAAATCTATATGACAATTCTACATCACAAGTAAAAATTGGCAACACACTATCTAAAAAGTTCATAGTTAACAAGGGTCTGCGCCAGGGCTGCTGTATTTCACCAACTTTGTTCAAGATATATGTTGCAAAAGCACTAAACCAGTGGAAACGTAAATGTCACGGTATGGGTATAGACCTCGAAAAGGTTTGTTTGTATACCTTACAATTTGCTGATGACCAAGTCATCATAGCTAGTGATAAAGACGACCTACAGTATATGGCAAGAAAACTGAAGGAGGAATATGAACAATGGGGCTTGGAAATTAATGTGGAAAAAACTAAATACCTACCCATAGGAGCTGAGTTATCCAATATCGAACTAGAGGATAATGAACAAATCACATCCTGTAGTGAATACACGTACCTGGAAGTAATCTTCGATAGAACGGGAAAAGACAATGAGGAAATAAAGAAAAGGGTAACACAAGCTAGAAGAACAATTGGATGCCTAAATGGAATACTTTGGAGCTCCGAAATAGGAATACAGCGAAAATACAACATCTATGAAACACTTATTAAAAGCACCCTACTTTACGGAGCAGAAACTTGGAGAATAACAGAGAACAACAGGAAAAAATTAGAAACTGTAGAAATGGATGTGTTTAGAAGATCGTTAGGTATATCCCGTAGGGAAAGAATTCGAAATGAGGAAGTAAGATGACGAATTGGAATAGATGGTTACTTAACAACAGACATTGAGAGGAAACAGTTGATTTGGTATGGTAATGTTCAAAGAATGGAAGACACAAGATTGCCCAAAAAGATCTTGGAGTGAGTACCACCAAACCGCAAAAAACGAGGAAGACCCAAAAAGACATGGAAAGAAGGGGTAACCAAAGGAATGAGTACAAGGGATCTTAGAGATGGCCAATGGGATGACAGAAGGACGTGGAAGTTAGGCATCGGACAACGTCGAAAGACGTTATAAAACCGATACATACATACAGCATTGAAAATTAAATTGCCCATCAGATAGATTTTACGTATTAATACAATTGTAGGTATATCCGCTGATAGTAGTGCACGAAAAAAGTTGTTCATCTAATAGAATAATACTATGTATTAATGTAATAATTTATTAATTTTTGTTCTATTTTATTCTATACCCATAAAGATGAAACGTGTAAGTTGTCATATACAGTACATAAATACACTAATAGCCCAGTAAATGACCGTTTTGAAGTGTAATAAATTATCAGCGGCACGACTGATTTGCTTGACAATTTTGATTTATAGGTCTAGATCCCGCGTATGAAAAAAAAGTTGATTAATAGCAAGCTGAAAATGTGTTAATAGCTTAAGGGTGTCTAGTCGGACAAACTTTGATATATGGGAACACTGGAACAGGGGAAGTTTTAATTGTGGAACAGGTTAAAAATTTGGAACGGTCAGACCACGAAAACGGCACATCTATTTTGTCCGACAGAACAGACTTAAACTCTCCGAACAGCGATTAAGCTCTCATGCAAAAATCAGACTGCTATTTTTCACCAAATGGGCGTTTTAATGAGTGGAACATGTAGAATATGTCAAATGACAGGAATTATGACAGGTGATAAAGAGCAGTCTGATTTCTGCATGAGAGTTTAATCTCTCTTCGGAGAGTTTAAGTCTGTTCTGTCGGACAAAATAAATGTGACGTTTTCGTGGTCTGACCGTTCCAAATTTTTAACCTGTTCCACAATTAAAACTGCCCCTGTTACAGTGTTCCCATATATCAAAGTTTATCCGACTTTATGTCCTTAAGCTATTAACAAATTTTCAGCTTGCTATTAATCAACTTTTTTTCATACGCGGGATCCAGACCTCTTACCCACCACTTCAAAGTTGGAGTTGTGCCGTTGGTTGCTTTTACTTGGGGGGGGGGGTCACCCCTTTCTGGGGAGTGAAAAAATTTTAACTTATTTAAACCTTTAACTTTTTTAACTCATTATGTTTTTAATGTTTAAAAAAGGCTTCATTTTTATTTTTTATAAAAGTTTCTAGCATCAAACCTAAGTGAGTTATGCTCAAAAGAAAGTTAACCCCTTTTTTGGTAAAAAAAATATCGTGAAAATCTTCCCTTATTTACTATCCCAAATGAAACTAATCATTACCGCTTTACAAATTCTCTTTTTACGAAAAATCTCAAACAGTAAAGAAATGTAGGTTTTGCTTTTATAAATATTTTGGTTTTATTTTGTTTCTCTGTGAGACAAAAATTGTCTAAGGTATGGCTCTTTAAAATCTGCATACACTCGTGATTAGTGACTCTATAAGTCCTTTTTCAACTAGAACCCTTTCAAAATAAACACTTTGAAAAGGTGAAACTTACGGGTCATATAAAAAAATAGTTAAGTTATTTGCAAAGCGGTAATGATTATTTTCATTTTTTTTTCGAACAATAAACATTTTCACACTGTAACACATATTATAAGTTTTTGTTACACAAGTCGCATTTAGTAATTTTTTAAAGAGGGCCCCACTTCCAAGTCATTCCATGGACTCCATGCGGGGAGGCCTCAACGTAGTTTGTTACGCCACTGACAGCAAAGCTCTACGGGGTTTATTGTTATTCAAGTGACTTTTTCTTTAATTAAGGTAATCAAAAAAATTTCGCTGAATTTTGCGATATAAGGGATCTAGATGGCTAAGAAAACTACTAAAAAATAAAATAACAATAGACATCTTGCCATCCTCTGACACGTGTTTCTAGTTCAACCCGTTATCAAAGAGGCTTTGCAAGAAAACTGGATTCAACCAAAACGAACCGACTGGTAGGTAAATATTTACTAATAGACGGAGAGGCAGCGCTGAAAAATCTATTTGAATTTACTAAAGCTAGATTTTTCACAGTTGATTACTCTGAGTGTGTAGAGAAACATATTGCGGTCGGTCAAGCGAAACGTAGAAGAGGGGTTACTGAGAGGGTATCAAAGTTGCTTTCCTACGAAGGTAATTATTTCCATTTACTAAGGCTGAAAATCAGTACACACATTCTAAATTAAATATAAATAAAAGTTATTATAGTTGGTCAGCTGTATGACGGGACTGAGCCGGTCGGTCGGCCCCAATAGTCGATTGAGGAAATGAAGCCTTTTGGCTCGCAATTTTTTCGTCCAGCATGGATTTACTTGAAATTTTCACAGAAGGTAGGGAATAGTCCAAAGATCATTTTCTATATCATGCCGCTATCATACGCTAAAACCTTGGTGGTGGTTGCCATCCCATCTCGGGGTGGGAATTTTTTATTACATTTTAATGATGCAAAAAGTGATTTTAAGAAAAAAATGTTTTTTACATTTTCTTCATAAAACTAATATTTTTCGTGTTATTCTCGCTTGAAATAACAGTTTTTCGAAGAAAAAATCGACTTTTTTAGAGGGTTTTTTGAAAATACCTCGAAAAATATGCATTTAATCAAAAAAACTGTAAATATCAAAATTATATCTTTTAGTAACACAAACCAAATTCTATTCCAATGATATCTTTAAGACCAATACAAACCGAGATAAAGCATATTAAAGGTTAGCTTTTTTCGTCAAATGCATAATTTGAAATATTCAAAGCCAAATAATGGGAAAAATTTGCATTTTTCAAGAAAATCTTAAATAATCTTTTTTCAAGTATACAATTAGAACTTTCAAAAAAATAATAAAAAGTTTCTAGCATGAAAATTAAGCCACTTATAATCAAAAAAATGTCGGTAGGTACCTACATTTCTCTACGAAAAAATCAGTGAAAACAACCCCCTAACTACCTTCCTAATTCAAAATTGGTCTTCACTTTTCTGTAGTTCTTTTTATATTTATATTATCGATTCACTCAATGAGTTTGACCTATTTAAAATGCCTAATGTTTGAAAAATATTATATCTCACTGTGTACTGATTTTCAGCCTTAGTAAATGGATTTAATTACCTTCGTAGGAAAGCAACTTTGATACCCTCTCAGTAAGTGAGACCCCTCAAAAATGATTTTGTAGGATTTTTAAAGAGCTATAAGACTGTGTAAATTAAATTCCGTAAGATGCCTTAGTTTTTAATTGGGGCGGGTTTAAAGGGCCCGAATAAGGGGGTGTTTGCTGGTAAATAGAGGTTTTAAACAGCTATGTCTGGCTAGCTATTCACTGAAATGAAAATCTATGCAGAGGGTAATTTTAGTCACTATGCACAGGCTAATTATAGTCATTAAAACTATAATTTAGTAGTTTATAATTTTTTTCATGTCTTCGGTATTTTCGGAGGTATTTTGAAGTAAAAGGTGAAAAATACCAAATTGCAAAAAATCAATTTTCCTTTAAACTCCAATTTTTCCAAAACTAGGCATTTCAAATAGGTCAAACTCCTTGAGTGTATTGATAATATAAATATAAAAGAAACCACAGAAAGGTAAAGACCAATTTTGAATTAGGAAGGTAGTTAGGGGGTTGTTTTCACTGATTTTTTCGTAGAGAAAAGCAGGTACCGACATTTTTTGTAAGTCGCTTAATTTTCATGCTAGAAACTTTTTATTATTTTTTTTTGAAAGGTCTAATTGTATACTTGAAAAAAATATTATTATTTAAGTTTTTCTCGAAAAATGCAATTTTTTCCCATTATTTGGCTTTGAATACCGTAAAATGTAGTTACTTTGACCGCTGGGGTGAATTTGACCGAAAACATAGAAAAATATCTATTGTAATATACTTCAGCCACCCTGTATAATTTTTAAAATTATTTTTAACGATTCAAATTTATAAATATCTAAGAATTCATTTTTAAATAAAAAAAAAAGAATTAATATTCAAAGGGTTGTTAAATCCACCGATATAGCGAATTAAAAAAATGGTTTAAAAAACGGTCAAACTAACCCCACCTAAAAGAAAAATAAGTTTAACAGGCAAAAAGCATATACGGTGAACTTGATTGACCAAAAGGCATTTTTTATTTTTTTTTTTCTAAGTCATGATTATTTTCTTGTAATTATAATCTAAGCTACTGAAAGTAGACGCCTAAACCCATAAAATATTTGCATATAAAAAAATGTAGCAAAATTTTAAATATGATTTTTATAGGATTAAAGTACAAAATCGGTCAAAGTCACCCCATTTTACGGTATTTCAAATTATGCATTTGACGAAAAAAGCTAACTTTTAACATGCCGTATCTCGGTTTGTATTGGTCTTAAAGATATTATAGAAAAAGAATTTGGTTTGTGTTACTAGAAGATACAATTTCGATATCTACAGTTTTTTGATTAAATGCATATTTTTCGAGGTATTTTCAAACAATCTAAAAAAGTCGATTTTTTCGTCGAAAAACTGTTATTTTCAAGCGCGAATAACTCGAAAAATATTAGTTTTACGAAGAAAATGTAAAAAATATTTTTTTCTTAGAATCACTCTTTCCATCGAATTATATGGTTAAAATGTAAATAAAAATTCCCACCCCCGAGATGGGGTGGCAACCACCCCCAAGTTTTTAGCGTATGATAGCGGCATGATATATAAAATGATATTTGGGCTATTACCTACCATCTGTGAAAATTTCAAGTAAATCCATGCTGGACGAAAAAATTGCGAACCAAAATGCTTCATTTCCTCAATCGACAATTGAGGCCGACCGACCGGCTCTGTCCCGTCATACAGCTGACCGACTATAATACTGCCGTGTTTTGCAAAAACGCCGTATCTGCAAAAATCTGAAAAAATGAAATTTTTACTTTTTTCTATCCCAAATGTGCATATCTATCTTATTTGCGTACTAAAAATGACGTAAGTTAAGCCAAAACACATTAAACACACCGCGTCTTATTCCGTATCCTGTGTAAATGTATACGAATTCTTAAACTAAAATCGATTTTACTCGAATGTGATGTCTCTGTAGATACGGCGTTTTTGCTAAGCACGGCAGAATAACTTTTATTTATATTTAATTTAGAATGTGTGTACTGATTTTCAGCCTTAGTAAATGGAAATAATTACCTTTGTAGGAAAGCAATTTTGATACCCTCTCAGTAACCCCTGTTCTACGTTTCGCTTGACCGACCGCAGTATGTTTCTCTACACACTCACAGTAATCATCTGTGAAAAATCTAGCTTTAATAAATTCAAATAGATTTTTCAGCGCTGCCTCTTGGTCTATAAATATATACCTGGAGTATGTTAGAACGACCTCTAACGGGGACATATAAAATGAAATGTGTGTCTACGACGATTCGAGTAAACTGTTAACCCAGGTATGTACCATCTGGAGGACGCTTAGGGAAAAGAGAACAATAAACTCGTAAAAACCTATCAGAACACTGTGGTATTTAAAAAATAATTTTTGTTTGAATTCTACTGGCTCGAATATTAAGCTATTGGCTAACTTTCCAAATAAGATTGGTTTAGTGGTGGAAAATTAGCATGATGGTTAAAGTTTAGTAAAAACTTACCAGAACACTTTCTTATTTCAGTTATAAGAAGAGTATAATGCAATTTAAGGTAAGAAAACTTTTTTACCTAAAATTTTCTTAACATAAAAGAAAAAATGGTTTAAATTTTGTGCTGATACACAAAAAATTTGTGCAGGAATGACATAAACATCATACGGGTATTAAATGAAAGTGATAAGGGATATAGAGTTTCATGGAAGCAAAAACTTTAACGGAAAATCCGAAGGTCTTACAAGTGCCAAGAAAGTTCGTTCAAGAAATGAAAAAATACGGAACGAATTATTCGGTATCCATACGTATCCGAAACGAAAAGGATTACAACTTTATTCTCTTTTAAATTATTATTTATTATAGTCATGTCCATGGGGGTACACATATTCTAGGCATGCTGAAAATTGTCGAAAACATAGGTTTTAATTTAGTAAAAATTTTAAATAAAATGAAATTAAGAGGCATTTTATATTTCAGTTTGTTCACGACGACCATAAACACCCTTACGTACGTTTCATTCTCAATAGAGATCTTCAAAAGGTGTTCTTATGATTACCTCATAAGTAGCGGTACACCGAGAGAACAATCTCTTTTCTCCTAAAACACTGATTCCTTTGAGCTATCTTTCTTAAAAGTGACCATATTATATTATCTAAAACATACCGCTTCACACATAAAGAAACGAGTTTTTTTAAACACAACTCAATAATTTCTTACAGATAATTTCTTCAATACTAAGAAATGCATTAATGGTAACATTTAAGTTTCTTATCCTAAAGTTTTTATTTCTTAAATTGAAAACTACAAATATTTTGCAGTATAAGAAATATATGTTAAGTTAGTCCAAATTTATATTTGTGAACAAGAAATTTTCTTGCAATCAAATAAATATTTTAAATCACAAGAAATAATTCTTAAGAAATACCCTCGGTAGTATCTGTGGTTATTAATAGGCTATTGATTATATTCAAAATAAGATAGCTAAAAGGAACTACAACGTTAACGGGGTTTTATTATTTCATATGGTCAATGGACATCTATATATGAAAAAACCGCGGAGTGCTACCATTTAAAGGGGTGCGTTTTTGAGAAATGGGTGAATTAGTCCCTGGGCACAGGTTACATTAGGGTGAGTTCTATGCACTTTTGGTACAGACATACCTACATAAAAATAGTTCCTGGTTAAATTTCCTATCTAAATATCACTTTTTAAAGTCAATGATACTTTTTTTTACAAAAATATATTCAAAAGAAAAAGCACAAAGAAACCCAAAAGAAAGAAATTTTGTTTTTTGTCCCATAACTTTTGTCCACGAGGATATAGGTATAGACATTGCTTTACAGAAAAAAAACCTACATATTTCTTCTTTAAAATGTTTAGTTGAGGTAAATAGTATTTATAGTTTTTGAAATATGATTTTTCAAATTTCGCCACTCACAGCAATTTTGGGCAATTTTCCTGGTTATTTTGCAAATATTGTTCTGTAACTTTTTTCTACGTAACTTTAGTTATATGCAGTGGTACACGTAATAGAAATAGAAATCAATTACCTTTAAAATAGTCTACTGCATAACGTTGTACGACTTTCTTTTAAAGAGATTATGGGTTTTCAAAATTTTATACTTTTGACGATTTTTTATAATATAATATAAAAATTAAATAATAGTTTATATAATATATTATATATTATATAATATTATACTATTGGGACCGTGCAAGTTCGGAAAAGTGACACCTGGTTTCTACGCTCTGCACTTTTATTCGCACTTTTAATTATATTGGCCAATCATATGGTCCTGGTTACTGGATAGTTGTCAAGGCCATAGTCCAAAAAAAAAATAATAAGAAGAAAAATTAAGATTTAGGTTATGTTATTAAAACGTAAACAATTGTATGTAGTAAATAAAATTAGTTATTAAAATGCAGTACTGCAAGCCAAATACAATTAATTAAATTTACCTTTATATAATAATTGCATATCATATCAATATTGTGGAGCAATATATAATTTTTGTCCTTCAATGACAGTAGTTATGAAATGTACGTCAATTTGACAATTTCAATTGACATGAATTATGTAAGAAAGTTGCAATATTTCTCCGCTATTCGCGCACGTTCGTTTCGCGTATCCCTTCCAAGTACTTGCACACCGCGAATACATTATACAGGGTGTCCCGAAAAGATTGGTCATAAATTATACCACACATTCTGGGGTCAAAAATAGTTCTACTGAACCTAACTTACCTTAGTACAAATGTGCTCATAAAAAAAGTTACAGCCCTTTGAAGTTACAAAATAAAAATCGATTTTTTTCAATATATCGAAAACTATTAGAGATTTTTTATTGAAAATGGACGTGTTTCATTCTTATGGCAGGAACATCTTAAAAAAAAATGATAGTGAAATCTGTCCTCCCTATAAAAATTTTAGGGGGGTTTGGTTCCCCTAAACCCCCCCAAACTTTTGTGTACGTTTCAAATAATTCATTATTGTGGTACCATTAGTTAACCACACCATTTTTAAAACTTTTTTGCCTCTTGGTATTTTTTCGATAAGCCAGTTTTTATCGAGATGCTGCTTCTTTTATAATATGCTTACATAAAAAATTTTTGGGGGTTTTGTTCCTTTTAACCCCCCAAATGTTTGTGCACGTTATAATTAAGCTATTTTTATGGTACCATTAGTTAAACACAGTATTTTTAAAACTTTTTTGCCTCTTAGTCTTTTTTTGATAAGTCACTTTTTATCGAGATGTGGCTTCTTTTTCAAAATATACCTAAAAATGTAAATTATAAATAAATTTTCAGATTATTAACAGGACTGTATAAATTAATAGTGTATAATCGTACTTTACCATATACAAATATGTGGTGGATTCGACAAATATTCAAAATATCTCAATAAACACTGGCTTATCGAAAAAGGACTAAGAGGCAAAAAAGTTTTAAAATCATTGTGTTTAACTAATGGTGCCACAATAATAATTTAATTGGAACGTACACAAAAGTTTGGGGGGGTTTAAGGGAACAAAACCCCCATACAATTTTAATGGGGTGCACAAATTTCACTTTAATTTTTTTTTAAGATGACGCTGCCATAAGAATGCGTCATGTTCATTTTCAACAAAAAATGTCTAAGAGTTTTCGATATATGAAAAAAAATCGATTTTCATTTTGTAACTTCAAAGGGTTGTAACTTTTTTTGTGTGGACTATTGTATATAGGTAAGTGAGGTTAAATCAACCTATTTTTGACCCTAGAATCTGTGGTATAATTTATGACCAATCTTTTCGGGACACCCTGTATAATATTATATTGTCCTTCACATTACATTTCGAACATTTGTACTAATTGTAGTGGCATTTTCTGGCCGCTGATCACAGTTTAAAGAAGAAGAATAAGAAAAAAGAAGATATTAGGCTTCTTGACACGTGACGTGGGCACATTACTGTTTTTTTCTGTGAGCGGCTGATCACACGCGTGTTCGAAATAATTTTATAAAAATTGTTAAAAAGCGTTTAAAATGCCAAAAAGGTCATCAAAGAGTGATTGTTTATCCCGAAAGCGGCGGAAATATGAAGAATTGCAACAGAAATTGGTAAAGTTGAGAGAGAAAATGGATGAAAAGGACTCAGGTATTTATATGATATTTTTTTTGATTTTCTTATGGTAGTTAAATTAAATTTAGCGTGAATAAATAGAGCTATATTTATTAATTATTTACAAAGTGACAATTTTAATCAACTTCAAACATGGAGACTTTTATTTTGTTGTTATCAATATATTTTTCTGTTGCCATAGTACATGTTTTTTCGCCATTTTCCTGTTCGAATAAAAAACAGGCACTATGTTGCCGGACTGCACTGGTTTTCCTATTAATGTTTATTTCGTAGAAAATGGGTTAACATAAATGACATGCAAAAACGTCACATTTTGCAAAGAAAAATTATATTGTTTGTCTCAATAAGGGTGCCTTGAGGTAGTCCAAAGTAATACAGACTAAATAATTAAGGATATAACAATAAATCAGAGGGTACTTTTAAGTTGCCCAGAAAATCTTTATGATTATGTGACCTGCTTCTATTTCTCAGAGGCACTTTATATTAGCCCAGAAGTATAGAATGGAATATATTTTTATTTAACTAATTTTACATATTTTACTTCGAATTTACATCACAAGAATAGCAAGTTACTTACACAAAATTTGTGTTTGGCTTGTCTTCAAACAATAATACTAGGGGAGCGGGTATGTTTTAATAGCCCAGAAAATCTTTATGATTTATTTGAGATGCTCCTATTTCTTACACAGTAGCAAGTTTACTTACACTAAATTTTTGTTTGGTTTTGTCAAAATATTAAAAATAATATTACAGAAACCATTGTGGAGGTGCATAGCCCGTCAGTTTCACTAAATAATACAGACAATGAGATCCAATGCAATTTGAGCATAATTGAAGATTTTGGGGCAAGTGAAGATCTACAACCAGCAGTACTTATTGAGGAGTCGCAACAACAAACAGAAGATTTTTTCATTGGAGATGTACCTACACAGAAAGAATCTATTTATCTAAATATGATTAACTTAATTGGGGAAACCCATTAAAAACTAACCTTAATGCTTCTGAAATGTTGCCAGATGTAGCAAAAAGGCTAAACTATTCTCTTTCCACAGGCTTAGACAAAAGTATTGTGGGTAAACTTACAGAAAAATTCTTACCTGCTACAAACTGCGAAAGACTTTGCCCACCTCAGTTGAATTCTGAGGTTTTATCTGCCATAAAAGATAAAAATAAAATTAGGGAAGATAAATACTTGCAAACTATGCAAACAATTTTAGCTGCAAGTATTATGTCCCTTTATAAAGAGGTCGAATTAGGATTAAACGAAAAAAAAAAAAAGGAATATCGAAACAATTGCCAATTCCATAAACTTCAATATAGAAGTGTTTTATAAGATGTCCTTGCACAGAAGATTTTTGCTCAGTTCTTCATTAAATTTAAAATTTAAAAAATTATTAGGCGAGCAACCTATAGATAAATATTTATTTGGGGAGAATTTGATTGAAATATTGAAAGAAAGCAAAGATACAAGATCGGCAGCTTTTCAAGTCAGCTCTATAATGAAGCCAAAAAAAGCCACTTTTTATCCAAAGACCACGCCACAACGCCAAGCTGTTTTTACCACTCAGCATACAACAAGAGTTCTTCCAGAATCTAACAACTTCAATCAGCAGAGTTTAAACTTCAATCCAGCCTCAAACAGACCAAGATTTCGACCAAGCCAGTACCCAAATCATCCTCAACCAACATCGAGATACAAACAGTCGAGCAGACAACAGCACCAAAACCCAACCAGAACAACCAGGAGGTCATACTAAAGGTAAATAAAAGATCAGCAAGAAATGTGGCTAATTATTTTAAAAACCGGAAAAAGATTACTTCAGACATCAAAGTTTTAAGTTGGGTCCAAGGTTTTAATATTTTATTTAAAACAACACCGTCTCAAGAGAGAGCACCAAAAGTTTTTCATAGACCAAAATGAGTCGTATGATTTAGCTATAAAGCAATTACTTGATAAGGGAGCTATTTCTCCTTCTTCACATACAAGAGAGCAATTCCTTTCTTCATATTTTCTAGTGCCCAAAAAGGACGAAAGTCATAAATTTGTTTTAAATTTAAAACAGTTAAATTGCTTTATAGAAGCCCCACATTTTAAGTTGGAAGACTATAGGTCAGTTCTCAAGCTCACTTTCAATGGTTGTTTTATGGCAAAAGTAGATTTACAAGATGACTATTTTTCTATTCCTCTTCATGAAAATTAAAAAAAATATATTTAAAATTTGAGTACAAAAATATTCTATATCATTTCAACTGCTTACCATTTGGTTTGAATATCTCGCCTTTTATATTTACGAAAACCTTAAAACCAGCCTTAAACCATCTAAAAACAAGAGGCTTTACTTCTGTCATTTTTTTTAGATGACACTTTACTGATTTCAAAATCATATTTGAAATTTAAAGAAAATATTGTTGAAACTTGTTCTATGTTTTCCCGCCTGGGATTTACTATAAATAAAGAAAAAGTATACTTTCACCCACACATATTATAACTTTTCTTGGTTTTACGTTTGATTCTAATAAAATGATATATTTTTCTCCTGCTGACAAAAAAGAAAAAATAATTAATAGTATTCAGACCATCAAAAATAAAAGTACATGTATGATAAGATCATTTGCAGCTTTAATCGGTCAGTTGGTAGCAGTTTGTCCTTCAGTTAAATATGGAACATTACACTTAAAAAATTTAGAAAAAGAAAAGTGGCTTACTCTTTCTAAAACTAATAGTTTTAACACAAAAATGACCATACCTAAATACTTGTAGTAAAACGATTTCAATTGGTGGTTAGGTACATAACATACCAATTAGTAAAAAAAAATATAAAAGAATCTAATGATGTACTTGAAATATTTTGTGATGCATCTATTTTAGCATGGGGAGCATGCGGTAATAATAATAAAACTCATGGTCTTTGGAGTTATGAAGAGCGAGAACTACATATAAATGTTCTTGAGTTATTGACAGCATATAATGACTTGAAACCCGTTTCCAAGGAATATAGGAATTGTAATATTTTGCTAAGAATAGATAACACAACAGCTGTATCTTTTATTAACAAGATGGGGAGTGTGTAATATTCTAATCTTAACAACATTTGCAGAGAAATTTGGCAATACTGTGAAAATAGAAATTTAAAATACTTGCATCTTATATCAGTACAAAAGAAAATATTATTGTTGATTCAGAGTCAAGATCTTTGAATATAGGAACAGAGTATTCTTTAAGTGATAATTGTGTTAATATAATTTTTAAGCAGCTTCATATTCCAGAAATCGATTTGTTTGCCACATATCTTAACAAAAAATGTGCAAGGTATGTATCTTGAAAACCTGACCCCGAATCGGAGAAAGTTGATGCCTTCACTATAGATTGGCATGGATTAAAATTTTATGCTTTTCCACTCCACCTTTTGCTATTATTCCAAGAGTTTTAGAAAAAATCATATGTGACAAAGCAGTAGGAATTGTGGTAGTAGCAGAATGGGCAAATCAGATTTGGTAACCAACCTTTAATAAACTGATATCAGGCAAAAAGGTAATTTTAGGACCTGATAAAAATTTAATTTTGAACCCTTCTACGCTTTCATATCCGGGACACCAACATCTTACCCTGACTATCGCATGTTTGTCAGGCAAGATTTTTTAAGAAAAGGTATTCCTGAGCATTCCATCGCAATTGTGATTGCATCTATTACAACAAAAACACTAAATTTACATGATACAGTTTTCAAGAGATGGTGGAGGTATAGTATAGAAAAAATATGGACCCTTTTGCTTATGAATTATCAAATATTATTAATTTTAATAAATATATCGTAGATGAGGATTATACATATAGCTCTATAAACATTCATAGAGCTGCATTGGCATTGATAATAGATATACCAGAAAATCATAAAAACATGTTTAAAAATTTTTACAAAGGTATATATAATCTCAAACCTTCATTGCCCAAATATCAATTTACTTGGGACCCTCAACCAGTATTATTTTATTTAGAAACATTATTTCCTCCCACAGGTCTTTCCTTGAAAGAACTTACTTGCAAACTTGTAATGTTGATTGCTCTGACTACAGCTCACAGGTTGCAATCCCTATCTCTAATAAAAATTCAAAATATTTTCATGGATCAAGATAAAATTGCGATTTTGATACCAGATAGGACAAAGACTTCTTCGAAAAATAAAAATCAACCTATTTTAAGATTTCTCTATTTTAAAGAAAAACCACAGCTGTGTGTAGCATCGACTTTATGTCACTATTTAGAGATTTCTAAAAATATTCATCTTCAATCCGAAGACAAGTTGTTTATAACAATAAAAAAACCATATAAAGCACCATCTACGCAGACTTTGAGTAGATGGCTAAAAGATGTTTTAAAATTATGTAACATAGACACCAATATTTTTAAAGGGTATAGTGTTAGACAAGCATCTACGTCAGCAGGAGCTAGGGCTAGATTAAATAAGTATAGAAACTATTAGAGAGACGGCGGGATGGACAGAAAATTCTCAAGTATTTAATATTTTTTATAATAAACCTCTAGCAAAAGATTACGGACTCTTTGCAAAAACTATATTGTCTGTTTAGTCCATATATGCTTTTGCGTTTGTTTATTGTTTGTTATACATTTGTAATTATATGTTTATATTATTATTATTACATAAGAACAGTAATTTTCTTATTATTTAAAAACATTACTCTTAATTGTTCTAATATATTCTCTCTTTTTTTTGGTAAAGTTCCGAAAAAAAAATGTAAAGTATCGATTTTTGGATTGCAATGTAGTTTTGTTTAATTATCGCACAATATTGCTTAATCTTTCAACAGCCTACAATTAGTACAAATTTTCGAAATGTAATGTGAAGGACAATTAATTGATTGGTTGACTTACCTGTTAAGGAAGGACAATCATAATTGTCCTATCTTACATTTCGAACATTTGTACGCTCCCTCCCTTTGATTCTTTCGAACCCACCCGTTTTTGTGCGATCAAAATAAAAAACAAAAACAGTGATGTGCCCACGTCACGTGTCAAGAAGCCTAATATCTTCTTTTTTCTTATTCTTCTTTTTTAAACTGTGATCAGCGGCCAGAAAATGCCACTACAATTAGTACAAATGTTCGAAATGTAAGATAGGACAATTATGATTGTCCTTCCTTAACAGGTAAGTCAACCAATCAATTAATTATACATTATATAATACCTAATATAAAAAAATATCATTTTTTACGATTATTTTTGAAATTTCTCATTATAACTTTTTTTCTTCTACATTTAGGTATATATTATATAATAAAAAAGCTTATTTTTTTTACTTTAATGGTCTATTTCAAAAAATTCAAAGATACAAAAAAAAACTACAGATATTATTTTTCAAAATGTAACAAGTACTTGCAACGATTTTGGATTTTAGGAATATTTTTTAAATTTCTCATTATACCTTTTTTTCTTGTACATGAACATACTATATATTGCTCGATAAAGAGGGCTTACTTTCTGTCCTTTAAAATGGTGTGTCATCTATATTTAAATAATGGAAACCTAGTTTTCTTTGATATTTTTTTACCTGTATTATTTAAAATTATTTCTTTTACAAAAATTACATAAACATTACTCTTAGAAAACATCATTTTAGTTAAAATTATTTAAACGTTGACATTTAAAAAAATTTCAAAATCAAAGTCCATCTCTTCGTTAGCATTAGCTTCAATATCTTCCTCTGACACCTCAGTTATCTTAGAGTTCCCACAATTAGTACCCATGCACATGCACCTTTGCAGAATATTGAACAACTAATTCCTATCTTCCTACAACCGCAGTTTTTTGTACATCCTTTGGTACATTTTTACATGCTATTTTTTCAAGCAAAGCTTGTGGTGCAGGAACTTTGACAGTAAATATTGGAATTAATCCATATTTTGAAGTTTGCCCGGCCGAGTCAAGTGGATCCAAAGTATTACCTATAAAAATAAGATTCAATCATAACACACAATCACACAAAAAAGTTATAATGAGAAATTTAAAAAATAATTCTAAAATCAAAAATTGTTACAAGTCAGTACTTATTACATTTTGAAAAAGCATATCTTATTCAAAAATAATCCTAGAATTTTTTATAATACACCATTTTAAAGTAAACATAATAAGCTTTCTTTTTTATTATATAATATATACCTAAATTTAGAAAAACAAGTTATAATGGGAAATTTAAAAAATAATCGTAAAAAATATAAAAACTCCTTAAAAGTATAAAATCTTGAAAAGATAACCTCTTTAAAAGAAGTCGTACAACATTATACAGTACAGTATTTTAAAGGTACATAATTGATTTCTATTCCTCTTACATGTACCATTGCATATGCCTAAAGTTGCGTATAAAAAAGTTACAGAACAATATTTGCGAAATAACAAGGAAAATTGCCCAAAATTGCTATGAGTGGCGAAGTTTGAAAAATCATATTTCGAAAACTATAAATACTAATGACCTCTACCAAACACCATTTTAAAGAGAAAATATGTAAGTATTTTTTCTGTGAAGCAATGACTATACCTATATCGCCGTAGACAAAAGTTATGGGACAAAAAACAAAATTTCTTTCTTTTGGGTTTCTTTGTGCTTTTTCTTTTGAATTTATTTTTGTAAAAAAAGTATCTTTGACTTTAAAAAGTTATATTTAGATAGGAAATTTAACCAAGAACAATTTTTATGTAGACGTGTTTGTACCAAAAGTGCATAGAACTTACCCTAATGTAACCTGTGCCCAGGGACTAATTCACCCATTTCTCAAAAACGCACCCCTTTAAATGGTAGCACTCCGCGGTTTTTTCATATACAGAGATTCTTGACCATATGAAATAATAAAACCCCGTTAACGTTGTAGTTCCTTTCTATAGTAGATAATCAATAGCCTATAAATAAAAACTTTATCATTAATGCCGAAATGTTACTTGCAAAGGGATATTCTTCCACAAAATAATTGTGCAGTGTGCAGTAACCACTATTCACTATTTGTGATTTAATCTCAGTGTTTGACAAGATGGTGTGGCATTAGTTCATTTTCATAGATAGTTTTTGGATTTTTTGGTATTCTTTAAAATCTAAGGAATAGTTTGAAGGTACGTACATGTACATAGTTATTAAATAAAAGTAAATTGATTAATTTAAGATGTAATAATAATATTGTTGCATATCCAAATATGTAGTTCTAAAGTTCAGAAGTTCAGAAAGAATCATACATCTACAAAAATCAAGGGAATGTCACCGAAATTATTATTCTACTAGCTCTCCAAGACGAAATTTTTAAATAATACGACGTGTTCTGAGGAACTAGAAACCTCGAATAATTTTAGTGATGACAATTTTAGTATGGTTCTGATTAATATTCGTTCTATAAGAAACAAAACTGACGAATTATTTTTGTTTCTAGAGGAATTAGGATTTCCCCCGATAGTTGCGGTTACAGAGCACTGGCTTGAAGTCGACGAGCCTTTTTTTGTATAAAAATATACCACAATTGCTAGGTATGATCGTCCAAGTTCAGCTCATGGAGGCACCCTAATTCTTTCTAGAAATAATGATTTTTCTCTGATAGCAAAATATGACTTTCTCTTAAATGAAGCCTTCTTTGAGTTTTCCCTAGTTTATAATAAAAATCTTAATCTTTACATTATTTGCATCTATAGATCACCTGACTCTCCTGTGGAACTATTTTTTCAGGACCTGCTAAATTTGTTAGATGACTTGCCTCATAAAAGCAGAAAAATTCTATGCGGGGACTCCAACATTAATTACGATGCTGCTTGTGCTACCCAAATATCCTTGGTCAACATATTTGAATCATATGGTCTCTCAATGCACGTTAATTCTCCTACAAGGATTACAAAAACTACATCTACTATAATTGACTATATTGTCTCAGATTTCTCACTCCTTGATGTGTGCTTTACAATCATTAATGCGGGATTATCAGATCATGAAGCAGTATTTACGAAGTTTAACATCTTCAGCAAACCCTCCTCGAAAACCCGACGTTTAGGTAGGATTTGTTCCGCTCGGAATTTTCATAAATTTCAAAATTTATGCTTAACTTCTGAGTGGCATTTTCCTTCTGCGGACGTGGACTATAATTTCAACGATTTTATAGAAAAGATTGTCTCTATCTTCAATAAGGCATTTCCTTTAATTTCAATTAAGATAAAAAAATCACAAACCCTGGGCTACCAAAGGTATCCGCATATCAGCCAAAAATATGCGCTCACTATTGTATATCAAGAAATTTGCTACCAACGTCTCTGTCACTCAATATATCACCAAGCACAGGGTAACCTATCTAAAACTCATCAAATCAGCTAAAAAAGCCTACTATCAAAATCGTCTGGAAAGCTCTAAAAGTGTTGCCAAAGAAACTTGGTCCATAATAAACGATCTTCGAAATAGAACTCACGCAGTTCAAACATTTGCCCTTCCAGACCCGGAAAATTTAACGAATACTTCGTTAATGTGAGTAAAAATATAACTTCTAATATTTTGCCACAAAAAGCTCCCATTTTCTATCTCCCTAATTCAGAAGTGTTCTCGAATTCATTCTTTATAAGACCAATCGATACATCTGAACTGATCCAAATTTTCAATAGTCTCAAAAGCAAATCATCCTGTAGTACTGATGGACTATCCATAAAAATCTTCTCAAATCTCACAGAAAATGTGTTGGAAATCCTCGTCTCACTAATTAATGATTCCTTTGAAAAAGGCAAATTCCCAGAGTGCCTAAAGATAGCCATTATTATTCCCCTTCATAAGGGTGGTGAAAAATCTAATGCTTGCAACTGTAGACCTAACGCCTTACTACCGGTACTTTCAAAAATTATTGAGAGACTCATAAAAACCCGTCTTATGTCCTTTCTCATTGATAACAACATCTTATCCCAAAATCAGTTCCGCTTTTTAACTAATAAATGTGCCACTGATGCCATGTTTTCTGTGCTTCATGAAGTTTACCAAGCACTAAACAATAATCTTTATACTGCCACTGTTTTCTGTGACTATGCCAAAGCTTTTGATTGTGTAAATCACGACATTTTGATTAAAAAACTAAATTTCTATGGGATTCGAGGTATTTCTTTGAATTGGTTCCAATCTTACTTGAATAATAGGAAACAACTAGTTAGAGCAAATGATACTGACTCTAGTCTCAAAAACATGGTATGTGGAGTACCACAAGCTTCAGTATTGGGTCCTCTACTGTTCCTTATCTTTATAAATAACATCACTAACTTAAAAATCGATGGAAGAATTTTTCTTTTTGCTGATGATATCAGTATCACTTGGAGCAACTCAACTATTGCATCTCTTCATGCAACTATAACTTCTGATTTGCTTACGATAAAAACCTGGTCTGACTCTAATTTACTCTCTTTTAACGTGGATAAGACAGTAGCATTATCCTATAAAAGTGCTCTTCAACCCCTGCTTGTTAATAACAGCCAGATCTCTACCGTTGGTTCTGTAAAATTTCTTGATATTTTTTTAGACAGCAACCTCAAATGGTCCCTTCATATCGATTTGTTAAGTAAGAAACTCGCCTCAGCCTGCTATGCTATAAGATCTGTTTCGAAAGAACTCAATTTAGCATCTTATAAACTAACAAATTTTTCCTTTTTCGAGTCTCATCTTCGATATGGTCTTCCTTTTTGGGGTTCTAGTACAGCTGCCCAATTAGAAATAGCAATAAGGTATCTGTTTGACCTCAGAAGAACAACACATTGCAGAAGATACTTCAAAGATCACGGAATTTTAACCCTTACATCTTTATATATTTTAGAAACTGTTTGCTTAATTCGTCAACACATGCATGTCTTTCCAACAAGGCCTCATCATGACTACTCCACCAGAAATTCAAATTTTGATGTCTATTTACCGATCCCGTCCTCTGAGTTAGTAAAGAAATCTATATTATATTCCGCAAAAAAACTATACAACCATCTTCCTTTACAACTCAAATCTGCAACATCTTTCCCAAAGTTCCGTAAAATGACAAAAGCTCATCTATCTAGAAGACCATATTATTCAGTAGAAGAGTTTCTTAATGACTAACTAGGAAATTACAGTAATGTACAAGTAACCAAACTTATCTATATTTAGGTGTCATATGCAGCAGCTTAAACTTATTAGTTCCTATGTCTATAGTTTACTTTGTTGTATGTTCACTTTGAAATTTCTATAAATTGTTGCAATATATCGATTTTGTTTTTTTTTTCTTTACTTTATTAATTTATATTTTGTATTTTTGTATTTTTTTTATATTGACGATTTATCAAATTTCAGAAAATTGTATTTGTTATTGTTATTGTTAGATATTATTTATTTATTTTTTTTGACTTTATATTAAGCTTTGTCCATAAAATTTGTATAATTTTCAGTGACAATAGAGCATATTTCTATTCTATTCTATTCTAAAAAAACATAGTATCTTTATATGCATTTTAGATATCTATATTGATAGACAACTCTGAAAGAAAGGATCTTATTCTAACTGGGAAATAAGCCACAATTTAACTTAAAAAATCATTTTATTGACGTTTCGACTTCCACCTCGGAGAGAATAATATATCTAATATAAAACTTCAGAACAATATTGAAAGGAGCTATTAACCAACTAGGGGATTCCATAAATGGTGGAACTGTATACAAGTAAGTTCCTTTATAAAAATGTGTATACTTATGTATAAACTATAATATGTTTCTTAAATGTATCTTCTTCTATATACAATCTTACAATTCAACGTTATATCAAACATGGCGTGTGCTTTATTTGTCATAAAGAAATATTAGTTAGTCTAAAAGAAACATCTTAACGATTAAAAACTCTTATTGCCAAAAACTGACTAAGTTAATAGGTATAAAATAACTTATGATGTAAACTAATAATACTTTCCTGTAATAAAATTCCTTAATGATTAGGTTTGCTGTCTCTTTTAGATTATATAAATAAATAAAATTACAATATAATATATCTGCTTCAATGTTTTACATTGGTTGTATTTTTCTTCTTATTTTAGCTAAACAATGTCTATTGTGTGATATTATACAGATAAATAATTAATATATCATATACAAAAAGAAAAAAATTAACAAAGATGGTAGGATAAATAAAGCCATGTTTGAACTAAATTATGATTGATTTTTATTTGTTGAAATGCCAAGAATTTTTTTGGATTGTAGACTGTTTTACTGATACCTACCGTTCTTATACCAAAAAATTAATGGTTTTTAGGTGGGCCCGTGTATTTGTTTTATTTTTTTGTATTTGCTTTTGTCAAAATAAGTATGTACTTATATCCTTATAAATATATTTTTATTAAAATAAGTTTATTATTTCTCCATAACGGTTCTGTTTTAGGTAATTGCTGATATACAAAGTGCTATTAAAAAAAAGAAGGAAAATTAAGGAAGTTTGATTTGCTTCTCCATCCTTGTATTATTGTATAGAAACCAGTGATTTAAGAGTGGAGAAATTATTTGTGTGTATTAATATCTAATGTTTTATATCCTATTTTTATAATCTAATAAAGAATAATTTTACCTTAACAGAATGATTTATTTCGCCGTATGTAATATCACTTTATTTTTAAGAAGTGAAACTTAATTATAAATATACAATTATATCTGCGAAATATATATCTTAACATTAAATAGATTAATTAATAATGGTAAGATAACAATACTCCTTACTAAGAAATATTGCTCAGAAAGAAGAGTTTTGTAATGCCAAGAAAATATATTCTTATGACAAATATAATCTCTTTCTGACAAATGGGTTTGCAGTTTGCAAGAAAGTGATAGTTCAATCATGTTTAAGATATATTTCTTTGGGTATATTAAAATTTATTTGAAATATTTTGGAACATTATATCTTACATACAAAAATATATTTCTTAGGCAATATGCCAAGTCGATATTTCTTAAATATTAATAAAGTTTCTTTATGTCAAGAATTTTTTTCTCTCGGTGTACGAACTTCCAGTACATTAAAATTAGAATAGAAAAAGCTAGAGCAAAATGAACAAAAGAAGAAGAGTACTTTGCACAAGAGAGTTGAATTTCCAGCTAAGAGTTAGGTTGGCAAGGTTCTACGTTTTCTTGACTTTGTTTTATGGAGTAGAAGCTTGGACCTTGAACGCGGCAGCAACGAAAAACTGAAATAATTCGAGTTTTGGGTGTATAAGGGAACTATGAAAATATCATTGACCAAATATTTCACAAACAAGGAGGTTCTGAGAAAAATGTATAAAGGAACTGAAATCTTAAATACAATCAAAACAAAAAAATTGGAATAGCTCGACATATTACATAAGATAAGAGATACAACTTACTCTGTACAACTGATTATTCAGGGAAAGATTCAAGAAAAAAAAAGCATAAGGAGACGTAGAATATTCTGGTTGCGCAACCTGAGAGAATGACATGAATGTACATTAAATTAACTTTCCATAGCAGCCGTCTCTAAAGTTTGAGTTATGATTGCCTACCTCCGTCGCAAAAATAGCACTTGAAGAAGTAAACTGAAAGTATTTTGCAAAAGGCAAGTTGAGCTACTTTATATCTATTTATATAGAGTACTTAAAACTTCTTCAGTGCTGTCCATAAAAATGCAACAAAATGCTATTGTACTTAACCCATTTACAGTGGCAGGCGCGTTAAGGAAAAACAACATGGAAAAATTCTCTTTCTTCTTCTCTTTCAGTCGATTTTATCTCTCGATGCGTGCCTCCTTAAGTTCTAGTCAGGTTTCTCTATTCTGGAGTAGCCGGTATCAATTTAGCTCCGTTTTTCCTATTAAGTCGTCGTACTATTTTTGTTGCGGTTTTCCAGAAACATACCATGCGCCACAGAAACTCCACAAGACTTTGACTTCCCCATGGAAAGTCAAAATGCATGATCAATGATCAACTATCAAGATAATACGTACAGAACACGGAGTTTGCGCAGACTCCCTTCACAAATGAATGTTGAAAATCTCTGTTGAATCCGACTGCGGCGCCCAGAAACTGTGGCGAGGAAGCCTGGGTGGGGGTTTCTCCTCTTATTCATTTTTCTCATAAACTTTTTTATACATACCAGAAGGACTCTTTTCCTCAAACTTCTTTCTTGAGGTTTGGTGAAGTATTTCAAATTTAGTATCTCTAACAGTTCCAAGTGATATAATTCCTACAAATTGTGTAATCAATTTATTTCATGTTTTAGATAATTTCTATTATTTTTTATACCTAATTAACTTTTCCGTCATCTTTTAAAATTAACTGTTTAGTGTTTTTTGGTCCAATATAACGGAGATATAAATTTTACACTAATATTTATATACAGGTTGGATGGGTCTCTAGTTTCCAATTGTGGATCCTATCAGAAATCCCTGCTATTTTAGTTGAAACTGCAAATATATTCTAATGGATTTTACTCTCAAGCCTAATCGGAAATTCCAAATGATATCTATCATAATAACCCTCTGTTTACCCAACGAAATTTGTGATAGTTTCAAATATTGTGCTTGCGGATGTGTCAATTTTCCCGAGGCCTATTTGTCTGTTCAACACAATAGTTATTACAATAATTTTCTTGGTCGATTTTATCATATTCACAGAGAAATTTACTGACAGGGGTGTTCAAACGGTCCCTTAGAACAAAATTAATTGTTTTCGCGGTGATGGCTTTTATATAATTGACGAAAATATACCAGGAAAATCGAAATGGAGTTTATATAAGCTAAAGTATTTATTTAACAAACAACTGTCAAGGGAAATTTGAAATTAGACGTGGGATGAGACACTGATGCGTATTGTCGCTAATTCTTTTTAGTGCCTACCCGGAAGAGATCCTCGTGAGGGTGAAAGAGCCAAATAGCTGGAATAAAGGTAACTGGAGTTTGCATGAACAACATTAGATATTAAGATTCATGTCATCGTATTTGAAGCCCATTGAACAGACTCGTCTTCAGGGCCGTAACGTGATTTGGGGATAAAATGTTTTATATTTAAACCCATTGAAAACGCATTTTTCCTCCTGTGTGAACACCACACTCTCTTCTTTCTTTTGTTTTCAGCATGTCCTGCAATAAATATAAAATTAACAGCGCTAATAATTACATCTTCATCTGTATCTGACATTGCGGACGGATCATCAACGAATGCTTCGTTCGCTACAATGTAAATGGTCTTATTTGTAGCGAACGAATAACCAAGCAAACGTGAATAAGCACCTTAATGCACCTTAAGGTGCATTAAGCAACTGCAGTGTGAGCCAAACACACTCTGTGAAGCTCGTCAGTGTACTGGTGGGACTGATCCTAATGTGCTGATTCTATCTTACCCTTATCTTTCTTTTCAATATGTGGTACCATGTGGTTCCTTTCACGTACCAAGATGTGGTCTGGAGTAAATTGGTTAAGACAAATAGCTAGGAACTTGGCCCCTATTCCGGTTGAATTTTAGTTTTTATTTCGCCAAAATAATTAATTTTTTCAGTAACAATTTATATCTTAACGAAAGGTCTCGGGGCCCCAGCTTAGCACCCCCTCTTCCAATGGCATTTTAGGTTTTATTACGCCGAATTAAATAATTTCCTAAGTAATAATTAAAATTTTTATGTTAAGGTATCAGGGGCCCCAGCTTAGCTCAGGCCTCAGGGGCCCCTGTTCTATTACAATTGCATTTTAGTCGAAAAGACTAATTTCCCCAGTAAAAAATTAAAACTTTATGCTGCGTTATTTTTAAAAAGTCTTTTTAAAATTGTGTCATTTAAGAATATTTTGTTGGGATCGGCTTTCAAAACACGTATTTTTATTTTCCTCGTTAAAGTCTATGTCAATCTCTGCCAATCAATGAAATATCTCGGCCAATCAAAGGGGACTCCTGCGGGGCCCCCTTGGCCGGGGCCCCGGGGCACTGCCCCGGTTGCCTTATAGTTACGGCCCTGATGGTCTCTAATCAATCAAAGGAAGAAGATAAAATTTACAAATACAAAACCGATTAAAAATAAATAACACAAACATAAACTGAATGCCATAAAACTATATAGGTTTGTTGTATGACTTGGAATTCGTTACAATTATCTTTCATTCATTTCGATGTGTTCATAGTTCTCTCCATTTTCTCACTTTCGGGATATTCATGTCTCTCACGAGCTAGTCCTTTCATCTCTCTCTGGGTATTCCTTTTGGTCTTTCAGTGACTTCTATCTAGCGATCTCTTTAATCAGTAGGTCATTTTTACTTCTCTCTATGTGTCCCAGCGATCTGTCTCTGCGCTTTACTAAATCTAACTATATGTTCTCCTTTCATTATATCTCTTAATTCATGGTACATTATTATTCTTATTTCTCCGTTTTCCATTCTTATCGGGCCTATAATTTGTCTGAGGATTTTGCTTTCCAATATCCTTAATTTTTCTTTATCTTTTTCTGTAAGACACATTGTCTCAGCTGAGCTGCGTATGTAACTGCTGGTCTGATTGCAAAACTGATTTTCAGTTTTGTATTTCTGGATAAGTTCTTATCCTTCAATCCTTCATTAGCCTATAATATCTCCAGTGTGTTTTGTTGCCTGCTAATATTCGCCCTGTGACTTCTTCACTTCGCTAATTTTTGCCATTCACAATTACTGTCAAATATTTAAATTGTTGAACTCTTTCAAAAATGTAGTTTCTATCTTGATTTGTCTCGGCTTGGTATCTTCTATTCTAGAACAGAGTAGTAGCCCGATCAGAGAACAATCTGACCCAAAAAAAATAAAGGAAGGATGAAAATTTGGGAAAGTTGAAGTAGTAAAGTAGTTAAAATTGTCTATTATTATATAAGAAAAAGTTTACAATTCTACGTCCCCTCCATTTTTCAAAAATGGAGGGGAATACCCCTCTCGAAGGTGAAAAACATACATTCAAAATAAGTCCGGAATTGGATAAAATGACTAATTCTAAGCAACTTTTGTTCTATAGAGTCTTTTACCTAAGTCATTACTTTTCTTCGAGTTATTTCCAAATGAATATGTTCATTTTTACCAGAAAAAAAACATGTTTTTGGACGGTTTTTCGGAGAACTCAAAAAGTAAGTATTTCAGCGAAAAATATATTGTTAACAAAAATATAGCTTAGGTATAAAAAACTGAAAAAAATGGTGTATGCTTGAGTTCTGTAGACCCAGTAGAAGCAGAGTAGCTAATGAAAAGTAGGTTCTTCTTCATTAAATTCCAAATCGAATATTTCAATATGAAATAATCCAAAAACGCACCACTTTTCGGGGAAAATTCATTTCAACTTTTTTAAAGTGTTTAAAAATAGGTTTATTTTTGTTTTTAAAAAACTTGTAACATTAAAAGTAAGTGAGTTACGCTCAAAATATGGTTGGTCCCTTTTATTTTTTGGTAAAAAAATCGCAAAAATCACCCCTAATTAGCATCACAAATTTAATAAATTTTATCATAATCACTTCACAAGTTATTTTGCATATATTATTTATATGATCTGTAAGTTTCATCTGTTCAAAGTGCTTATTTTTGAAAAAGCTTTAGTTAAAATGGCTTGAATTAATCACGAGTTTAGGCAAATTTTGAACAGCCATAGCATAACCAATTTTTGTCTAACAAGAAAACAAAAAAGAAAAAATATTCAGAAAAGCAAAACGTGCACTTCATTACTCTTTAAGATTTTTGGTATTACTAATAATTTTTAAGTTAATTCCATGAACAATTCCATTTTTTTTTCTAAATAAAAAAATGTTTTATTTTAAACCCAATTTTTTTCAAAAATGAGCACTTTAAAGCAATGAAACTTATAGATAATATAAATAATACATAAGTTAAGTTACTTGTGAAGCAGTAACGATTAATTTTATTTGAAAAGCTAATTAGGGCGTGATTTTCGCGATTTTTGTACCAAAAAATAAAAGGGACCAACAATATTTTGAGCGTAACTCACTTATTTTTTAAGTTAGAAGTTTTTTTTAAAAACAAAAATAAACCTTTTTTAAACACTTTAAAAAAGTTAATATGAACTTTCCCCGAAAAGTGCTCTGTTTTTGGTTATTTCACATTGAAATATTCGATTTGGAATTTGACGAAGAAGAACCTACATTTCATTAGCTCTGCTTCTACTGGGTCTGCAGACCTCACACGTACACCATTTTTTTAATATTTTATAATCTATATTTTCAATAAGAATATTTTTTTCGCTAGAATACTTACTTTTTGAGTTATCTCCGAAAAAACGTCCACAAACATGTTTTTTTTTTTTTGTTAAAAATGAACATAGTCACTCGTAAATAACTCGAAAAGTATTGACTTAGTGAAAAAACTCTATAGAACAAAAGTTGCTTAGAATTAGTCATTTTAACCAATTCCTGGCCTATTTTGAACGTATATTTTTTTTCACTCCCGAGAAAATATTTTTCACCCCATATTTCCCAATTTTTGTAAAATGGAGGGGATATAGAATTGTAAACTTTTTCTTATATAATAATAGACAATTTCAACTACCTATTCCCGAATTTTCATCCTTCCTTTATTTTTTGGAGGTTTTCGTAAAATTTTGTTTTCCCTGATCGGGCTATAGATATTTTGTTTTTCCTTCGTTAATTTCTAGTCCTCTTTTCCGTGCTTCATTTGCCAGGATTGTTACTGCTTCTTTTCATCTTTCCTCGTCTCTTTCCATCAGAAACTGTCATCTGCTTATGCAACTATTTGTGTTAATAAATGGTGTATAATAATTCCCCTGGCCTTAATTGTTCTTTCTATTGCTATATTGAATAGTGTGGTTGACAGGGAATCACCTTTTCACACTCCTGTTTCTATTGCAATTAATGTTTTGCTACTCCCTTCTCTCGTTACTTTAGCTCGAGAGTCATCCTTAGTCATTTTTGTTAATCTGATTAGCTTTGCTGGTAGATCTTAATTTTTTATTTCAATAAATAATTTATTTCTTCCAATCGAAGCCTTATCTGAACTCTAGAAGAGGGCGTGGAGTTCTATGTTGTGTTCGTGTCATTTTTCGATTGTTTGTGGTTCGTGTTTGTAGTTGATCTGCCTTCTCTGAATCCTTGCTGCTGATTCACACCTCTTTCTCTGCAAATTGAGTGAGTTATTGTCTGATGAGGCTTTTAAAATTTTATACGATGTTCTCAGTAGCGATATTCGTCTATAGTTGTTACAGTCTCTTACTTTCCCTTTCTTAAGTATTGGTATAATTGTGGCCTCTTTCCAATCATCGGGCATTTTTTCTTCTTCCCATATTCCAACTACATATTAGGTTATAGATGCTCTTTAATAATTTTTCTCCTCCATTTTTAATTAGCTCGTTGGGAACTTCCACTGGGCCAGCTTTTTTTTGTTGCAGTTTTTGGATGATGGTTAAATATTAATCATATTATGTTGGAATCCCTCTTATATTATCTCTCATGTCTCCCACTGCGCAGTTTTCCTCTTCAGGGCTTTCTTTGCATCTATATAGCTCTGGAACTGTGTTCCCATGATCTATTGTCAATTTTAACTACTGGTCTGCATTTTCTTTGCTGAGCTTTTAGCTATCCAAATAGTTTAGTGCTGTCGGTACTATTCTTTTCTAGGTCCTTTACCAACTCTTCCATCCACAGCTTTTTTTTGTTCCTGCAACATCGGTCTTCTATTTTCTTATTTTTATCTTTGTATTTATTTCGATGATGTTCTTCTTTAGTTAATATTCATTTATATCTTGATTGTTTTTTCTATAATATAAAGGTGAAGGTGGGAGGCTTTTAAATTTTCACCCTGTACCTATAGACTTAATACATAAGATATTATACTGTATTTGTAACATATTTACGGAAATTTCAAATTATTTCCTTTTCAACAGAAAATTTTACAAAATATGTCATTGTTGGTGACAAAGAAACACTTTTTAAAGGAAACAATAAAATTATTACTCATTCAATTGATATTTATACCTTTCAAAACAGTTTCCGTAAACCATAAACATCACCATCGGCGATTTATATCCTCTATCTTCTGTTCTTATTTTAAAATGTGACTTGGTATTACAATAGGGAATTATATGTTGGTAGCAAGCCAGGATAAATGTACATCCCTTGCCATAAACAGACTTTTCTCAGACAGGGATCTGTTTGAATGGGGCTGTGCTATCAATTTTTAAACACATTGATTTGTGTTATCTGGACCGACTGACTTCAACTTAAGTTTAAGTATTTATATAAACAATTTATAGTCAGTTTTATTATTGAAGGAAAATTTACTTCTTTAACGGAAAAAATGTTCGGTAGTGATTTAATATACATGTAATATGAATTGTAGGAAAAGGTTACGAATACAATAGCACAAAAAAAGATAGAAGTTGATAGAAGCTTTTAACGTGTAAAACCGTTTAAAAATTAACGTAATAAAAATTAAAAATGAGAATAAATTTAAATTCGAAATTTATATTTACTTTTAGTATAAAAACATGTGTCGCACCATATTTTTTTTGCAAAACTAAACAAATCAACAACAAAGCGTTGAATCCAATCCGAACCAAATCAATAATATAAAACTCAGTGTCTATACTTAGTTTTATCATAAAAACATAAATAAGTCATACTATATTTTTGCAACATCTGAACAAATTATTCCCAAAGCGTTGAAATTACTCCAAACTCCGTGAACAGTATAAAACTCGGGATAAGTTTTACTATAAAAACATTGTGTCTCACCATATTATTTGAAAAAACTGAGCAAATCAATCCCAAAGCTTTGAAACCAACTCGAACCCTGTCAATAATATAAAACTAAGTGTCTATACTTAGGTTTACCATAAAAACATGTGTCGTACTATATTTTTTGGAAAAAAGCTAGATAACTTTTGGAAAAAACCCTAAAGGGTTAAAATTAGCTAGCCACTAAAATAAAATTAAGATCCAATATTTAGTTATACCAAAAGGGAACTACTTTAAGTAAGCCAGGATAAATGTTCCTCTCTTGTCATAAACAGACTTTTCTCAGACAGGGATCTGTTTGAATGGGGCTGTGCTATCAGTTTTTAAACAAATTGATTTGTGTTGTCTGGACCGACTGACTTCAACTTAAGTTTAACCCATTAGTGCTCAGATTATTTTTTTCCAGTTTTTAATGTGATACTAATATTTTTTTGGGAGCAGTTTTATTAAAAAACATAAAAACAAATGAATTTATGCATTCGGGTTTATAGATCACTCAATATATGACGTTACATATATGTAACGCTAGGGCTAATGGGTGTAAATAATACAAAATATAACTGCAAACAGTTTTATTTATTTAAATACGGAAAATAAACAAAAAGGAATTTAAACATTTTGGTTTGTGTGATAGGTAGGTAACGAAACAATCAATACAAAGACCTACGTTACATTTCCTACACATCGTGCGTGTTGAACTTTTGCAAGATGTTCCAGCACAGGGCCTTCTTTTGTCGTTTGAAATTTTATCCACTAGGTGGTCCATCCTATCATATCTAATTCCATCGGCTGCTCTTTGCGCATTAGAAGATGGAGTTCTGCTAGTGCCTTTGGGCGGTGACGAATATTTCTTCAAATAAACTTTCACGATAACCCTTCGAAAGTCTATTTGGGACGTCTGAGAGTTGTTTGATTTTCGATACAAACACCACGCGTTATTGACTGAAACATCAAGAAGCCATGTAAACAATGGCCAGTACCATTTCCTGTTTCTAATTTGAATCCTGTACTGTCCAACGTTCTGATCCATTCGATCAGTATCACCCATTTTATATGTGAAATCTCCCGAAACCCAATCCTGAGCTGCAGAAACTTTTGGATATACCAAATGAGCAGGTGTAATATCGATATCATCATTTGTCAAAGAAATGTTACCTTATGTCGATTCTGACGGTTGAATAGAATCATCTTCTCCTAGTATAATTCCATTAGTAGTTCTAACTTCTGCATCGGCAAGTAGCTGACGTTTGCTCAAATTGTCCAAATCTCCGCCCTCGTCTTCATCACCGGAATCCTCATCCGTCAGAGTAGCCGGATCCGGTGGCGCTATATAAACTGCCTCTATAGAGTCTTCTATCCCGTCGTATTCTTCAAAGGCTATATCGATAGCTTCTTGAACAGTCAGGCCTCTTTGAAGAACTGCAGCAAGGCCTCTGAAATAAAAAAACAGCTTAGTAGGTACATACAGCATTTTTAAATTAATGCATTTTTAAATTTCCTTAAGTTCTATAGTCACTCTGTATACTAATGTTTCGAAAAATGTTACTAAAAATACCATACAATAAAAACAAAACACATAATACATCGGTGCAAAATAACTGTAAAATATGCTTACGTTACATCCTAGCGTTACAAATATGTAACAGTCAACTTCCTAACCTAGTAACTTTTTTATTTGAAAAAATATCAAAACTTTTTTATACAAAAAACATGTATTTATATCTACTTTTACTATTTGTTTTCTAATATTAACGTTATTATACAAAATGAGATTTATATACTTACTCTTTATCGACGAAGTCCATTATTTGAAGCTTTATTTGTTTTGTTATATTTTATCGAGGCACAGATTCAAATTAAAGTTCTAATAAAATATCACACTTCAAACAATGTAAACACTGTAACCTTCTGACAAGAACTGACCTGTTTTCAACTGAAAATTTGCGACGTATGCGACACAGGATCTATTTAGATGGCACCACTTTGCCGTCACATAATTGTAACGCTAGGCACTAATGGGTTAAGTATTTATATAAACAATTTATAATCAGTTTTATTATTGTGAAAGGAAATTTACTTCTTTAGCGGAAAAAAATGTTGGTATTGTTGATTTAATACGAAAACCGATTATAGGAAAAACTTATGAATACAACTCCAAAGAGAAAGATAGAAGACCTACATAACGTAGAAAAACGCTATATCAAATAAAAAGATAAAAAAAAACCTTTTCACCGTAGTGATTCCCAAACACACCGGAGTGATTCCCAAAGATTGGCTCAAATTCATCTTTGTCGCAACACCTAAATAACACAATGCGAGAAAATGCTCAAAATATCGATTAATTAGCCTAATGATCCACACTCTTAAGATTTTTCTAAGAATGCTTCACAACAGAACTAGACGCAAATGCGAAGAAGGTCTCGATGATACCCAATTTGGTTGTATTAGACATGCTATGAGAACCATGGAGGCACTTTTTGTGCTAAACATCCTATTAAAAAATTTCTGTAAACAAAGAAAATATGTTTTTGCATGTTTCTTGGACTTCAAAAGGCATTGGATAAAGTACAGCATGTAAAATTTATGCGGACACTGAAAAATATAGGAATAGATGACAAAGCTATTCATGTCATTAAAAATTTGTACTGGAATTAACCTGCTATCGTAAAGATTGGAGATTAGGGTGGTTCGAAAAAAACTTTTTTTTTATTTCAGATCGCTATAGTGCGCAAAAGTTGCCATTGGTATAGACTTGAAAAAAGCACTAATTATTATTTTCTAATTAATTTGTCTTCCGGTCGCGCAATGCCATCGAAGTTAGCAAAAATTGTGAAAAACCTTAATTGTTCATATATTTTTTTAACAGGCCAGATGGTTTTAATTGCGTTCATATACCATGAATTAACTACTAAAAGTATGTAAAATCAATTTAAATGATTTTTTCGAACCACCCTATTGGAGAAAACTACACCATACAACGAGGAAATTTCCATAAAACGAGGAGTCAGGTAAGGTTGCATTTTGTCGCCAACATTGTTTAATGTTTAGTCGGACCAGTTATTTTAAAAGGCACTTGAGAGACAGCTATATCGAATAAAAAGTTCGTATTCACGAGGTAGGAGAGGAAATAGACATTAAAGTAAACTCAAACAAAACCACATTTTTAGTTTTTAGTCGTGACCCATATCCAGATGCAGAGCTTCAATCAAATGGAGTTCAACGGATATAAGTTCTGTGATAACGGACCAGCTAGATCCAAATATAGGAATAAAATACATAGGATAGAAATAACTAAAACTACTTTTATGAAAATGAAGTCATTTCTTTGCAATACTCATCTCAGTTTAGAACTAAGCCAAAGAATGGTTAAGTGCTATGTTTGGTCTGTACTATAGTGCAGAAGACTGGACGCAAAAAGTATCAATCATGAACAGAATTACATCATTGAAAATGTGGATTCATAGACGGATACTGAAGATACCTTGGACAGCAAGAAAACCTAATGAAGTACTAAGGACAGTCCACAAAGATAGAGAACTGCTAAAAACTCAAACACCAGAAAATGATTTATCTGGGACATATTATATAGCGAGGGCAAATCGATATAAAACACCACAACTGATCCTTAGTCCTTAAAGGTAAAATAGAGGGCCGTAAGTTTCTTTGTTGAAACATATTTGTGAATGCACTCAGATATAAAATGCAAGACAATTATGTCATATTGCGGAAGATCGAAAAGGCTTCGCAATTTTGATCGCCAAAGTAAGATGATTCTGGGATCTGAGCATGTGAAGAAATAATCTTAAAGAAGAAATCCTCTAGTTGGCTGTATACCATAGTAAAAATACTGAAGAAGTAAAAAGACTTCCTTTGTAACTTGTACATGAATTTTATTTAAAAAATTATTTTAAAAATTATAAAATTATCCAAATTGGACTATTAAATACATCACAGAACGAACGTTCTCGATCTTATCAGACCATCATCAAGTTACACTCTATGTAATCGTAGTTGAAACTAGGCACAGAAATTGGTCACATGAGCTTTGAAACTACGACAACTGCATATACAGATGACACAGCAGTGATGTCAGTACATCAGGACCCACGGATATCTTCTCAACTTCTGCAAACTAGCCTCAACAAAATGCAAACTTAGCTAAATCGGTGGCGTTTTAAACAAATGAAACAGAGTCGGTTCATATTACCTATCTTCTTCTTATCGCGCCCTATCAAGTCCCCTTGACGTTGGCGATTAACATGGCAAAACTGTATCTGTCTCGAGGTATTCTAAATAGTTGTTCTGATTTCTTTATTCCTGTCCACTCCCGGATATTCTTCAACCAAGAGGCCTGCCCGTAAAGGTCACTGCCCGCATGTATATTATATTAACAACTGCCAACTAAAACAGCAAGCAACAGTCAAATACCTTGGGATGCATCTTGACCAAAGACTAAACTTGAGAACACACATTTTTATGAAACGTAAACAACTTGGTCTCAAATTACACAATCTATATTATCTGATTGGTCACAAATCATTACTTTCAATTAAAAATAAAGTACTTGTCTACAAAGCAATCCTGAAGCCAATATGGAGTTACGAAATCCAACTTTGTGGTACTGCATCAAACGCCAATATCGAAATCTTGGAGAGGTTTCAGTCAAAGGTTCTTCGAATAAACAAAAATGCCCCATGGTATGTTGCAAATAATATTATTAGACGCTACCTAGAAATTGCAAAAGTAAAAGAAGAAATAATTACTAACCTCGCTCAGAAATACGAAGACAGACTGACACAACATCCCAATGTACTAGCCATAAACCTGATGAGACAACCAGTCAGACGAAGACTTAGACGGAATACACCTAGTGATTTACCATCAACATTAAAACATAACCACAATCAGATACATTTAAAATAAATTAGTAAATAATATCTAAATATTAGTTTCTTGCATGTATTATAATTATTTTCAGGCCATATTAAAATATCTAAATTAAGTGCGGAAAAGTAAAACTTTTCAAACTAAAACCCGTACGGAAAAGTAGACTTTTTTGCACGCTCGTAGAAAAAAAATACATCGTTTTTTAAATATAAAATTTATATTAATTTAATATCAAGCTAATAGTACTGTGGGACAAAACATTTTAATGGTATAAACTAGTAATTCTATTTGTATTGCTCCTACATGGTAACATCGTTTTATATTTTATAGTGGGTATTATTAGTATTAGTGGGTATTATTAAGCAATAGTATTATTTTCTTAAATTTGTGAGTGACAGAAACAACTGTATTATTTTTGTAAATATACTGTGCTTGTCATATATCAAAAACTTCAACAAAGGAAAAAACAAACAATATATGGTCAATACTACTTATATCTGGATTCATCAATTTCAATTCTAGAAAATTAAAAGAGTATACCTACGTATTTGTCCACAAACAATGGTCACCTAGAATTAATCAATCATTTGTCCATTAAATTAAACCTCTATTATCTAATAGCGAAAACCGTGGTGCTGTATATTCCAAGCTGTAACGTCGCCCCCGTTAGGTAAATTATTCCGATTCGATTTTTTTTAAGAGGTCCTTACAACAAATCCACAGGTGGCAGGTGGTATCGTGGTCGAAAAATGGATTAAAAAATTTTTTTTAAACAAATTCACAAAAATAAATTTTTCACTTGGACAAATTTTTTTTAGATCATTTGGATTATTCGAAGTAAAAAAGGTTTCTTGTGATTTTTCTCTAAAACTGATTGTTGTTGAGTTAGACGCGATTTAAAATTTAAAAAAATGCGAAATTTTCATTTTGAAGGCTTTACAACTCAGGTAAAAATTATTATTATGAAGGTCAGAAAGTCACCAAATCAAAGTTTAAAGCCCTCCCTACAAGATTCCGAAGAAACATTTGTTATTATTTAATTACTAAGCTGTTATTTTTAATTATTAACAATGAGCGCTAAAAGCGTATTAAGGCGGCCGTCAATGTGAGTGCTAGTGAGATGTACCATTGGACGGCCGGAATAGTGCATCGCTTTCGCACTCACCATTGACGGCGGCCTAATACGCACTTAGCGCTCATTGTTAACAATTAAAAATAACCGCTTAGTAATACAATAATGACACAAATTTCTACAGGATCTTGTAGGGGGCAATTTAAACTTTGATTTGGCCACTTCCTGACTTATGTGACTGTGGATTGGTTATAAGGACCTCTTTTTGAGTAAGTGTGTGCAAAATAATCGAATCGGAATAATTTCCCTAACGGGGGCGACGAGACAGCCAGGACTAGTTTATATTATGTCAATATCGAGGTGTTTAATTATTCATAATGCACTTTTGTCAGCTAATTAGTTGCTTCGTTAGTCATTCCAAATAGACTAATTTTCGTTTATTAATTTTCGTTTTATTATCCTTTTAATCAAGCTAAGTAAGTACGTTGCTGTGGGCTCAATGTGTCACACGGATAAAGCGATCATATCAGAAACGTATTTTTCCATCAAATACAAGAAAAAAACGCGACGATTGGATATCTACTGAACTACTAAACTAAAGTTACACGACGTTAATAACTGATACGAGTCAATAAAACCGAGTACTGACTTTTAGTACTCTCTTTGTTTAATACGGGATGTTTAGAAATTTTTGTTTCAAGTTGGTTCATAAATATATCTGATAGTAATGGGCTTAGAGGATTACTCATAATAAATCCTGCACTGTTGTTTGTGTATATTGTGTATTGTGTGTATTGTGTATTTAAACAGTTCTTATACTGGTGGAGATACGTGGATGATATACTTGTATGCTTTACAGGAACTAACAGACAACTTAACCAATTTCTATCATACATTAATTCACTTCATAGTAATATTGAGTTTACAAGAGAAACAGAACAGAATAATTCTATAAACTTTCTAGATGTAACGATTACCAGACTACACAACAAACATGAGTTCTCCGTACATCATAAACCTAGCCATACTGACACAACTATACACAATTCATCATCCCATCCTACACAACACAAATTAACAGCCTACCATAGCATGATACATAGACTGACAGAAATTCCCATGACAACAAATAACTTCGAGATAGAACTAAACATCATTAAACAAATAGAGTAAACAACGGCTATAACGAACAAACAGTTAACATAATTTTAAATCAAAAACTCCATAAGAAAGCCCTGAAATTAATGTATCCACCACCACAGAAAGAACCCAGTACCTTCTGCTCTCTCACATATACTGGCAAGATAACAACAAAAATAGCCAGATACATAAAAAAGAAAGGAATAATACCAGCTTTCAGAACTAACAACAACTTAAGCAAATATATTAAGAACAATAAAAGCCGAAAGAGAAAGCAACTACAGAGTGGTGTGTACAAACTAACTTGTGGTGACTGTCCGAAAACGTACATCGGTCAAACTGGCAGAACTTTTGACAAACGGATAGCAGAACACAAATGGGGTTTCAACAATAGAAAAACAGATACTTCTACACATGCACTTCACCTTCTAGATTCTAGATCATAATCATTCTTTCAATGAAGAATTTCAAATTCTGCATATCCAAAATATAGGCCTTAAGCTATCTTTTTTAGAATCTAAGGAAATTAATAAACTGAAAAATACAGATATAATTCTGAATGACCAACTCGAGACAAACAGCTCCCCACTCCTCAACCTCTTCAGTTAGAGACTTAAAAAGGCAAACACATTGTAAATTATATCACTTGAGAAAGGCACTCTGCCGAAACAGCTGTAGTCACATAGTTGTAAATAATAAATTTTGTGGAAGTATAGAAAACAAAAGTTTTCAGTGTTTTATTGTGAGATAAAATGAACTTCCATCAAGTAACGGTCGAATCCATCAATTATAATGAAAAAATACGATATTACCGAGGGCCGGGAGCCGCTAAAAACTTCTATATTGTTTATTTTAATAAGTTAAAGGATTGAAAAAAAGAAAAAAATAAGTGTAACTTTTAATTTCAAATATCTCATTCAAATGAAATTTGTGGTAATTCTAAGGGACTTTCGGCCCTGGGTAATAATGCAATCTTTCATTCTGCGTTTAAATTTTCACAGATACTTATTTGTACTCTCCGGATTCGAAGATAATGAATATATTTAAATCACATTAAGAATATTGACAGTCGACATTTTACGCTTTTTCTCTTAAGGGGATTGGTACGAACTTTCGGCTTCAATGCTATTTAAATAGGATTCATTTTTTTCGAATCCTGCGAAAACTAAAAAGTATTTTTTTAAAATTAAAATGCAGAATGAAAGATTATGTTACCACCGAGGGCTGAAAGTCGCTGAAAACTTCTATAATGTTTATTTTTATAAGTTATAGGGGTGAAAAACTAAGAGAAAATTTAGTGTGATTTTTAATTTCAAATATCTCATTCAAAAGGAACTTTTTATTCATTCTACGGGACTTCCGGCCCTCGCTAATAATGTAATCTTTCTTTCTGCGTTTAAATTTTTCAAATATACTTAGTATTAGTTTTCTCAGAAATCGAAAAAAATGATTAAATTTAAAATACATTGAAAATTTTGACAAGCGTCAAAATGTTCCTTTCCTCTTAAATTAAATTACTAAAATAGAGGCTTGGAAATAAGTTTCGTATAAACCAAAAACATTTCGATTATTAGTTTTCTCAGGATTAAAAAAAATGAATTCATTTAAATTGCATTGAACATTTTGAGAGGCGAAATTTTGTGCCTGTACCCTTAACTATTATTTGGCGTTTCGATTTCTACGTACAAATAAAATTTTGATCTCGATCTTATGGACTCAGAGCAATCTGTGGTTGAACCACCAACACCAACAATAATAATTGTGGCTCAATCCCACATAAACTTAAAGGGCCCCATTCACATTGAGATCGGTATAAGTTGCGATTCACTTATCATGAGATTTGTATCTGTTTCACGACAGTGATACAGACGGCGATAGAGTTGTACTGCCGTGCTAGGCCTAAAGGCGGTAACTAACATTTGACAAAATGGTGGCAAAATCGATTTCAAAATTGAATGCTAAAATCTTGGCCCGTTAGGGATTTATGGACTAGCTAATAGTTTTTAGGCATTGATATTTGCCCCAGTTTATTAAGGGAACCATTAATTATATTTTAAAACAAAGTTTTATATAACAAAAAGTTAGATACCGCTAAAACGTTTTATCAAAAATTACTATAAAACTAAGCCCATTAGCGGTATGTTGTTTACAGCTGTGATTGATATGAAATAAAAAGCTTTTCTGTGTATGAAAGTTTATTAAATTTAAAGAATTAAAGTACTATTAAATGTTATTATTTTGTTGAGCTTCAATATGTCAACAACAAATTGACAATATTTAGTTGTCGTTATCTCTGTTTTCTTTCAAGAGTCAATAAATACTTTTTATTTCATTAATAATGATGTTCTATTTTTGATTCAATATAGACAATTAAATATACAACCAAACAACATACCTTGTGTCTGGTACATACAAAAAACCTATTTAGTATTAAAATGGTATTACCTCAGAATTAATATTTTTTATAAAATCTTTTATAGTGCGTCTAAAAATTTGGCCAGAAACTGTCAGAACCTGTTCAGATTGTTATCAAATATTTCAAACATCTGCTGCTGTTAAGCGTTTTAAAGAATTCTTCAACTGTGAATTTAAACCGTACTTTTCACTTTCTCAGCTATTATATTTTTTTCCAATTTTTTTACGACCTGTTTTTATAGAGCTTTAAGATTTTTATGATCGCCGACACCGACCCCAATATTATTATGCATTGTTATAATATTGGGCATTACACAATATTATATTCGGTAAAATACCATTACTTACAGTAATTAGGGCAAATTTTAATATTTTATTAGTTGTATTGTACAAACTAGTTATATGTTATGATTAAAATATGATCACATTGTCTTTTATACCGAAAGAGTACCTAATTATGGGATATATAAGATTTTTAAAACATTCAAACAAATTGTTGTATCATTATCCAGGTACCTGACGCATTCTTAGAAATTTTATAAAGAAATAAAACCAGCATTTTTGTATAAAATTTAGGTAAAGGATTCTCAAAAGATTAAGTAAGTATATCCCAAATCTACAATCCCGTATCTATAATAGCATTGTATAACTAGACATTGTCTAGTTAAACAATGATAATATCTTGTATTTAAACAAAAAAAAAAATGCAATCAATGGGAGTACTAATCCCATGTACGACCAACAAAGGGTTAATTACAGAAACCTTTAAGTATGAAACAAACCTTGCGCCTGTACAGGCTGAACATATTTTTTTCTACCTCTTGTAATTGCTTTACAATAAATTGTTATCTTTCTATAATATTGTACCTATATATTACATATATACCTCGTGTTTCACAACTCTTACTCGACTCTACTCGATTTTCTAAATAAACATAAAATATTTTAAGTCACTTTTTCTAAAAATGTTTGTAGACAGCGTGTGGATATATTATTAAGTTTTTAAACCCTAATTAAAAAAAAAAGAAATATGAAAATCTCTTACCGCCAATTCAAGATATAAATCATCCACTTGGCGCAGAGTCATATTGTTTAGTTAGGACAACATAATTAGTTAATTCTTGAAATACTATAAACAAAAATGAAAATAAATTTCAAGAGATATAATAATCTCGAAAAGTTCTTACCATCCCCGCTAATTATTTCTTTTACTAACAAAATTCTTTTAACTTATACAATAATCTAACCATGTAAAGTTAGGCCGAATACTAAGGCGATTTGGCGGTTTCTAAATGGCGATTTTGAAAGTATTTTAGCAGCAAGTGCAATATGCTAAAGTATATGGACGGCAACTGTAGCAGATACCGTCAAAACGCCATAGTATTTAACATTTGCCCCCAAATGGCTTAGTATTTTAATTGAAAAGTGTAGATACCGCTAACAAAATTGAAATTTTAGTTAAAATATTTTGCTTCTACAACTAAAAGACTTTGTAAATATGTACTAAATACCCTGTTCTACCTAGAAATACAAAAATATCATTTTCGATAAAAAATCAGTTACCGCTTATACTGAGACAGCCAAATACGCTATGAGATTTGTATCGCGATACTGATACTTGCGACATGTATCGATGTCGATCTCAACGTGAATGGGGCCCTTTGTACTAAATTAAACATGCAACAAAAAAATTGTTTTAGGACCTTGCTAATTATATTAAATTGTAGTGATTATAATATTTTTTAAGCTGCTTTGTCTATTATACAAACTTTTTTATAAGTCTACTATTACAATCTCCTTGTATATTCCTTTGTATTTGCTTTTTTAAAATTCGTTCATTCTTGCAGCTTAAACAGCCTAAAAATAACGAAGCAATTGTCTTCAATGTACTGCAAAAATCGAATGACGTTCATAAAAATAAATTAGGTTCTTTAGAATAACAAAGATGAACTCGAAGCTTTTCTGTATTTCGATAAAAATAAATTTAGTTGCAGATTTGTATAAAATTCGATTCAATATAAGAAAAATATATAAAGACGAATTAAATGATGAGATGGTTGAAAAAATTCAATTAGTTTTTCGACAAATAACCGACCTTTATTACGGTTGAAAATTTAGTAGTAACGTTTGTTGAGTTTTGGTTGTTTATAAACGATTATTTTGTCCTTGGAGGATGTATAATTTGTATGTTTGGATGTATATGCTTTTTGTGTGAGTCAGTGAGAGAAGATTTTTGTTGTAGAGTTTTTTTGTTTTGAACGCCTTGTTAGAAAATCAACAACGTTCATTCTTTTCAATAAACATTTTTGAGAAAGCACTTGAAGCCTGGTCGGCGATTTGGATTCCCAGTTTTTTTAATTGAAATGGTACTTTTTCAATCCTTTGGTGGGATGTACTGGGAATTCTCTTATTGAGGTATCCGTTGGTGTGCTGGAAATTTGGGGCACGTAAAGATTTGTCTTGGAAAATCCTCTAGAGATTAATTCGATGTTTATTGATGGCCAGGCTGAGAGTCGTGTAATAGACCCTTTTGTATGTTAAAGGTAAGCTGAACTCATTTTTGTTCAGTTTATTGGTTCTCAGTTTTAAGAAGTTAGTTCAGTTATTTTTATTTTCTTTTTCTTTTGCTAGGGTGTTCCGGTAGTACAAAATTGTATGTATTTATCGATCCTGTTTAAAGAAGTAATAGAAGTACATTTATTTACCAGATTTACATTTATTCAGTATATTGGAAATAATAAATTTGGCAGATTTATTTAGAAGTTCGATATTTGACGTGACATTTTGACAAAATTTAAGGAAGATTGCAGTGTGTTTATCCAGGCAAATGATTTTTTTTATTGAAGGAAATAAGGACGGTAATAGATTTTATTTTATTTTATGGGAGAAAACAAGAAAGAACAAGGTACAATTTAGATTGGGTTAAGGGGTCTAAAAAGGGGACTAAAATACAATGATTTTTATATTTATGTGAAGGAAACAGCTGGTTCTGGTTTATTTTTTTAATTAATTACTTACTTTTGTTCTTATAAACTATTGAAATCAAAATTAATATTTGTATGTAAAAAGGGACTTAAAATTTTGTTGACATTATATTCTCTATAGTTATCTAGTGTTTTATTTGAACTGTCATGTCTCATGCTCATCTAAATCAAACCAACTAATAATATAAAAATAATTCCGACTGAGAAATAGCTGTGGTACCTTCTAAAATAGAAAAGTAAGACAAAAAATATTATAAAGTTTTGGCCTCTGAAAAGCTCGAATAAATACACTAAACATCAAAATTAACGCACCACCTTAAAAATGCGACATTTTTGATATCTCGTATTTCCTAAACCTGTTATGCGATTTTAGTTATTTTTTTTTAGTGTATTATAGATTTATTCTACAAGAATATTGATGTAATAATATTGTTGCTAAACAGGTAAGTGTCATTGTATACCGGGTGTAACAATGATAGTGTGTGTTTTCCTCAAAGTTTGGAACAATCTGTGAAATATTCTTCTTCTCTTCTTTCTCGAAACTCCTTATGCCCCCCAGGGGCGTCGGAGGTTTTATTCATCTTCTATCCATCTCTTCCATTTCTTGCGGTCCTTTGCTAACTCTTTCATTTGTTGATGTGTTTTTCCTTTTTCCTGTCCAATTTCTATAATCTGATCGATCCATCTCTTCCTTGGCCTTCCTTTCCTTCTTTTACCATATCTTTTCGATTCCATCACCTGCTTTGGTAGTCTTCCCTGGTCCATTCTGTTAATGTGTCCATACCATTTTAATTTTCTTTTTTGTATCTTGGTTATTATCGATTCCTGTTTCAGTATTTGTCTAATATCTTCATTTCTTATTCTGTCTAATTTCGTTTTTCCTGCTATTTTTCTTAGCTGCTTCATCTCCGCTGCGTTTATTGTACTGTCTATTTTTGCATTCTTTACCCATGTCTCACTTGCATACATTAAAGTTGGCACAGAGATTGCATTGTATACCTACAGTTTTATTTCTTTATCTATTTCTTCCTTTCCAAATATTGTTTTATTTAGTGCATAGTAGATCTTATTTGCTTTTTTCGCTCTGTATGAGATTTCTTGATCTATCTTTCCATCCTCTGATATTATTACTCCAAGGTATTCAAACGTCGAGACTGTTTCTAGTATTTCGTTTTTGCACCTAAATATCGTTTGGTTTATTTCTTCCCTTTTCTTTTGGGTTACTATCATGGTCTTCGTTTTCTTTACATTTACCTTCATTTTCAAATTTTCTATTTCCTCCACCCATATATTGATTAATTTTTGCATTTTCTCTTTATTGTCTGCTATTATTACTAAGTCATCTGCATATAGTAATCCCTCCATTCTCACTGGTACTAAATTCCTGTACCCTATTATTGACTGTAATTGCCTTGACCTTCTTTTAGCGCTCTTCATTACTCTATCCATTACTAATATAAACAAAACTGGGCTGAGACTGTCCCCTTGTTTTATTCCTCTCCTTAGGTTTATTATTGGCGATCTGTTTCCATTTATTTGTACTTTAGCAAGTACGTTTCTATACGTACTTTTTACCACGCTTACTATCTTTTGCCGGATTTGCAGATCTTCCATTACTGACCATATTACTTCTCTATTTATAGAATCAAAAGCAGCTTTAATATCTATAAACGTAACATATAAGTCTTCTCCTATTTCGTTTTTCCTTTCAATTATATTTCTCAGTAGGTATATATTATCTGTTGTTCCTCTTTCCTTCCTAAAAGCCGCTTGTTCTTCTTCTAGTTTTCCTTCCAGTTCTTTCCTGAGCTTCCTTTCTATTATCCCGGTGTAGACTTTATATGCCACTGATGATAAGCATATAGCCCTATAGTTATCACATTCCGCTTCATCTCCTTTCTTGTGTATTAGTATCAATAAATTTTCTTCCCAGTCTTCCGGTATCTTTTCTGTTCTCCATGCTTCCCTCATTATTTCCAGCAGCCAAAACTTGCCTCGTTCTCCCACGTACTTCATCATCTCCGGATCTATGTCATCGGCACCTCCCGCTTTTCCAATCTTTATTCTTGCCAATCCTTCTTCAATATCTTTGATATGAATTTCGTCTACTCGATTGTCCCTATCCACTTCTCTTGCCTGCTGTCCTCTCTCCTCATCTTGTTGGTTACTTGCCTCGAATTTTTCTTTATAGTGCTTATTCCATATGGTTAGTATGTCTTGTATGTTTGTTTTCAATTCATTTCGCTCATTTCTAATTCCTCTTATTTGTTTCCTTTTTGTTCCTTTCATGCTTCTTATTTTATTCCAAACTGTTTATTGTTATTCCCAAAACCTTCGTTTAATTCTTCACCGAATTCCTTCCAGCTCTTTTTCTTCGCATCTTTTACTAGTTCTTTCACTATATTTCTCTGTCTTCTGTATTCGTCTCTGTCTTGCTCTTGATTTGTGTTTATGTATCGCTTCCACATTTCTTTCTTCCTTTTTACAGCTTGCTTTATTTCCTTATTCCACCATCCAGTTCTTTTATTATTATTACCATTCTTTCTTATTCCACATACTTGTTTTGCAGTGTTCCGTAACGTGTCTCTTAATTTTTTCCATCTCTCTTCCATATTCCATATTTCCTCATTGTTTTCATACTGTTCCAGTATTTTATCTGTCTCTCTTTGGTATAACTTCCTCATTTCCATATTTTTCATCTTGTGTATTGCTATTCTTGTATATTGAGGACTCTCTATTATTTATTTTTATTTTTTATTTTTTTATTATTTGACACCATCTTAAAAATGGGACATTTTTGATATCTCGTATTTCCTCACCTGTTGTGCGATTTTAATTATTTTTTCTAGTGTATTATAGATTTATTCTACAAGAATATCGATGTAATAGTATTATTGCTAAACAGGTAAGTGTCATTGTATACCGGGTGTAACAATGATAGTGTGTGTTTTCCTCAAAGCTTGGAACAATCTGTGAAATATTCTAGCGTATAAAAAATATTGAAATTAAAACTCAACTATAGCCTTAGGCTTTCTTAATATTTTGCTTTTTGATTCATTCGCTTATGTGGGATGATAAAAAGTTAGGTACTTTAACAACTAGCCATGTCATTCATCAATACAGGGTGTTTCTAAATAAGTGCGACAAACTTTAAGAGGTAATTCTGCATGAAAAATTAGTGACCGTTTGCTTTATAAACATATGTTTACAAATGCTTCGTTTCCGAGATACGGGATGTTGAATTTTTTCTTACAAACTGACGATTGCTCTTAAACCGGTTGAGATATTCAAATGAAGTTTGGTAGGTTTCAAGAAGTAGTTATTGCGCAATTTTTGACGTACAATTAAGACTTTTATATTCACCATTGGCGTGCATACGGGATGTATCTAAAATGTTTATAGATGTATGCACGCCAATTGTGAATATAAAATTCTTAATTATATAGCAAAAAATGCGCAATAACTACCTCTTAAACTTACCAAATTTCATTTGCATATCTCAACCAGTTTTAGAGCAATAAATAAATCGTCAGTTTGTAAAAAAATAACATCCCGTATCTCGGAAACAAAGCATTTGTGGACATATCTTTATAAAGCAAACGGTAATTATTTTTTCATGCAGAATTACCCCTTAAAGTTTGTCGCCCTTATTTAGAAACACCCTGTATTGATGAATAATATTGCTAGTTGTTAAAGTACCTAACATTTTATTATCCAACGTAAGTAAATGAATTAAAAAGCAAAATATTAAGAAAGTCTAAGGCTACATTTGAGTTTTAATTTCAATATTTTATATACGCTAGAATATTCCACAGGGTGTTCCAAACTTTAAGGAAAAAAACACACTATCATTGTTACACCCGGTATACAATGACACTTACTTCTTTAGCGATAATATTATTACATCGATATTCTTGAAGAATTAAGCTATAATATACTAAAAAAATCACTTAAATAGGACAACAGGTTTAGGAAATACGAGACATCAAAAATGTCCCATTTTTAAGGTGGTGCGTTAATTTTGATGCTTCGTGTAGATGTAAATGTCTTGTATAAATTTTTATAAGCTGTCGTTTATTTTCTCAGTTGACTAACCAACTTTCGGTGGAATTTGTTCTTAGATGAATGGAGAATGTGACTGCATATTGTAGAGTCCCTGTCGTCTTTCTTGTCCTTCGTCTGCTTGCTTTATAAATTTTAAAAGGCAAAGATTAGGGATGTATCCAGAAATTGTTTCTACGGGAGGTTTCAGATTTACTTTCGATACTACTACGAGAGATTTCAGATTAAGATGTGGAAATGTGGAACTTCCCATTTGAATATTAGATGCCGCAGCAGCGTCCAAAACGCGAATTATTTTTATAATTCTGCTCAATTGGAAAGGTTGGTTTTATTTTGATTCAGAGCTGCTTACGTAGTCCCTCTGATGAGGTCGGGGGAGACCGAAACGTATGGAAGCGGATAATTGATCATCTCTGAACCGAAAATAAAACATACATTTCTCTTTCATAAATTCTGTTTAATAATTTTTTTATTTTGTTATAAGTTATAGATGTTTATATTTTGTTGTTGTGCAGTTAGCTCGTAACCAACTCACACGTTGTTACCGATTTTAAGTAGGTACCAAGTTAATAGTAACATGAGGTAGGTACCAAATACGTTCGGATACAATATACGTCTCTTTTTAAAGATAGTAAAGTGACTAAGTAACAAGACATTTGCTCAACACAAGGTAGACATTACTCGCTCTAATAACGTGGCTAAAGGTCAAAAAACAAAGCAAAAAATAGGTAATAGTGTCATGAAAAAACAAAATAACAGGAAAATATTTTAATTTTATATATTTATAAATAAAATAGGTAATAACCATATAATAAACAAAAGTTGCAATTAATCAGAACATTGAGAATTGTCCTCCATAATGCATCTAGTGGCGTATACGTTTTTGAGATACTTAGCAGATTTTCTTGGTGTTCTGGTCCTGTTGGGACTGTTAAAGTCGACGGCAATGACTCCAAACTTTACTCTAAAAAATATAAGATAATAATATGTATACAGTCATAACATAAATGTATTAGCCGTGTTTCTATCAAATATCCCTTTAAAAATATATTTAATTAACTTACGAATAACCACTCAACCATTCAAAGTTGTCCATAAAACTCCAGTAAGTGTAACCAATTAGATTAACCCCTTCATCCAACGCATCTCTCAACTTACTAAGATGGCGCTACAAGTTCAAACTATAAGTTACATTTATGTACCATGAAAGAAAACTTATTACCTTAATATAACTAATCCGCTTGTTATCGTCTAATGTTGATCCGTCATCTGGATATCCATTTTCAGTAATAATTATTGGTATGTTGTTGTAAGTTTTCGAGACCCATTTTACAAGTTTGTAGATACCATGTGGGTAAACCTGAAATAAGAACTTTTTAGGAAATATTCTTTGCTTTTTCTAGTTTAATACATTAATATTATCTATATCAAGCATAACAGATATAAAAAACTACCGTTCTATCAGTCTGCTATCACACATATACAGGGTGTCCAGAAACTCTACCGACAAACGAAGACAGGAAATTCCTCAGATAATTTTAAGACAATTTAACTCAATTCACCTAGTCCGAAAATGCTTCTTAAGGGAGCTAGAGCTCTTTGAAGATGGCGCCATGAAATTGGTTTTTCTTAAATACCTCCAGAACGCTTCTATTTAGAAAAACGAAAATTGGTATGCCTATTTACTTTTCAGAGATGAATCGATTCCATCCATTGCAAATTTCTAGTACCGGTCATAGGCGTCCGCTTTGGGTAGAGAAACGGGTATTTCATCGCATAACTTTTTTGTCCTTAACTTTTATGCATTTTTGACACAGGAATATTAAATTGTGAGGTATTCTAGTACTAAAAGGTTCTCTTGTTTTAAGTTGGTAGGACACACCTTTTCTAGAAAAATCGATTTGAAAGTTTTTCGTTTTTGGAATTTGAAAAAAAATTGAAAGAACTTTTCAACAAAAATCGAAGTATTTTACCAACATAAAGTAAGAGTAACTTTTAGTACTCGAATACCTCATAATTTAATAATCTAGTGTCAAAAATGCTCAAAAATTCAAGACAAAAAAGTTATGCTATAAAATAACTGTTGACCTACCCAAAACGGACGCCTATGACCAGTAATAGAAATTCGCAATTAATGAAATCGATTTATCTCTGGAATATAAATAAATGTACCAGTTTTCGTCTTTCCAAACAGTTTTTTTTTGAAATTTTTTTTTATTTAAAAAGCGAAAAATTTTTAAAATCGATTTTTCTAGAAAACGGTGTGTTCTACCGATTTAAAACAAGAGTATCTTTTAGTACTAAAATACTTCAAAATTTCATAATCCAGTGTCAGAAATGCATAAAAGTTAAAGATAAAAAAGTTATGCGATAAAATATCCGTTGCCCTACCCAAAACGGTCGCCTATGTTAGGTACTAGAAATTTGCAATGGATGGATTAGATTTATATCTTGTAGATAAATATGCGTACCAATTTTTGTTTTTCTAAATAGAAGCGTTCTGGAGGTATTTAAGAAAAACTAATTACAAGACGCCATCTTCAAAGAGCTCTAGCTACCTTAGGAAGCCTTTTCGGACTAAGTGAATTGGGTTAAATTATCTTAAAATTATCTGAAGAATCTCCTGTCTTCGTTTGTCGGTAGAGTTTCTGGACACCCTGTATAAAGTTTTCACAAAAATTATCAAAAAAGGACTGGAGGCTAAGTTAGACTATCTATCAGCCTAGAGAACAAGCTGGGTTTAGATCCGGATATAGCACTAACGACCACTTACTGGTAATAAAAACATGATAGAGAAGTCGGCGGAATACAACAAATCATTGGCACTGATATTCGTGGACTACGTGAAAGCGTTCGATACCATAAATCCACAGAAAATATTAAAAGCATTGACAGAATGCCGAATAGACAATCGCTACCCTAACATGATAAAACATATCTACCACAATGCAACAGCTAGCGTAAGACTCTCTGATCAACAAACTAATAAATTCTGTATGCAGCGAGGAGTACGGCAAGGAGACACCATCTCACCAAAGCTGTTCACAACCCTTTTAGAACACACTTTTAAGAAGGCAGATCTGAACGAATATGGTATCAATATAAATGGAGAGAAGCTCAGTCATTTGAGATTCGCAGATGACATCGTCCTTATAACCGATCGTATGGATGATGCAATAATAATGTTGAACAAGTTATATCAGGCTTCCTTAGAGGTCGGACTAAAGATTAATATCAACAAGACGCAAATAATGACTAATCTGGTGTTAAATCGTAATATTGTTGTTGATGGAATGGATATTGAGCAGACTGTATCTTATAAGTACTTGGGACATGAAATTCGGTTGGGAGAGATAACCAGACGTGCGAGCTCCCACGTCGCATAGGATTAGCCTGGGCAGCGTTTGATAAACTGAGCTATGTATTTAAATCGGACTTACCCATATGCCTGAAAAGGAATATCTTTGACCAGTGTGTATTGCCTGTACTCACTTAGGGAGCGGAAACATTAACATTCACAAAAAAGGTAGTGAACAAGATTCGCATAACTCAGAGGGCTATGGAGCGCCAGATGTTGGATGTCTCCCTGAGGGATCGAATCCCAAACGAAGAAATACGTCGTAGAACAAAAACAACGGACGCCGTCGAAAGAATCGAGTCACTCAAGTGGAATTGGGCAGGACACGTCGCCAGATTGTCAGACAACCGATGGACAAAACGTATTGTCGAGTTAAGACCACGAGAAGAAGCACTACGGAGCAGAGGACGACCACCAACCAGATGGGCTGACGATCTGAAGCGTATTGTCGGCAACTGGATGCAAGCCGCACAAAACAGAGAAAGATGAAAAGAGCTGAGGGAGACCTATGTCCAGCAGTGGAGGAGTACGGGTTGATGATGATGGTGATATCAAGCTAGTGAGGATAAGTTCATGCCCGTTCAATTTTTTGTTACAAATGGGGGCCCAACGTGGGAATTTATACCACATTGATGTAATAGGAAATAATTTACAAAACTCTATATAAACGTTGAATGGGAAAACTGAAAAGACGTCTTGAATCGCTAGGCAAGAAAAAACAACATAAAACCAGAAATAATGAAAAAATAGTAACAGTTTAATGTTATTTATAGAAAAAGGATCAATAGAAGAAGAAGCAAGTAGGAAGAACAAATGTATGGAAAAAAGAATGTATGGGTGAGAAATGCGATTTAAAGAAAAACATTCTGGACCACTTCATAATAATATGTAGTTTTTAATTATCTACCTGCATCTTATTTTTTCTTATTTCTACATAAATAATGTCCGGTTTATAGCGTCTTGCGCCCCACGGTTCCGTATGTCTCCATGTGTGTCTGTCGACCCAGTCTCCTGTCGCCGGCCTAACTTCGCGATGTTTCATATTTAATTCATCTGTTCGACTGCACCAAACTGAGATCTCTGTGTAACTGATACTGATTAACCAGTGTAAATTTCAATATAATGTTGCAATGTTTTAAAATTAATTCATTTGTTCGACTGTAATCCCTTTACCGCTAGCTATCGCACAAACGATGCAATTCGATGGGACACCTCAGTTCAGTGAAGTAGAACAAATGAATTAAATATGAAACGTCGCGAGGTTCTAACTTACTGCAAGAAAGTTCCTATGTTCCGAAAATAGGATAAGGATTTCCAATACTGTATAAAAATATATAACAATATACTTACTTTAAACATATTGACTACTGTATCCTCCCAATCGGGTGGCTGGTACTGAATGACTTGAGAGTCAGCTGCCCAACCTGACTCGTTTTGGTGTAAATCGTCATAATGGGAAATCAGCACAGACGTGTAATAGTTAATGCCAAAGTAGTCCACTGTACCTTTAATATATGCCGATTCTTCTTCTGTAAACCCAGTATGACGGGATTTTGAATATCCCTGGGCATCACTTCTATTAGAAACTGTTTTTTCCATTTCTTGTGGATAGGAGCCAAATACGAGTGGATGTGCGAACCAACCAAACTGAAACATGAATAATTTTATTATATTTAAAATTTATTTACAGATCATCCCCAACTCTTTTTTCAGTGCGTTACAGAATATCGAATTCTCTCTTACGCATTAGAGTTAGAAGTGACAGAAAAAAAAAACGTATCTCTGTGATTATTATACATTGAACTTAGAAAATTATGTATTTCCTGACGGGTATTTGCACATTAAAATGGCTTATACTTAAAGATGTATAATTGGTTGGCGATTCTCTCTCTCCTATCGTTTCCCCATTACTGAGGATCGTGATTTCTTCCAATATTCCTAACAATGTTTCTCCATTGGTCTCTATCTTCAGCTGTTCTAAGAGCTTCGCAGAATGAATTTCCAGCTGAATGCTTTATTTGGTCAGACCATCTAGTTGGTGATCGTCCTCTTGATCTCCTCCCTGGAACGTTTCCAGAAACAATTAATCTCTCCAAACTGTCGTCACCTCTGCGAACCACGTGACCAAAGAATTGCAGAATTCGTTGCAGACATATTGTGGACAGCCTTTTTTTAATATTGAGTTGGTTTAGAATGGAAACGTTTGTCCTATGAGCTGTCCAAAGTATGCGCAGCATTCTTCTCCAGCACCACATCTCAAAGCCATCAACTTTTTGGCACTCGCATGCGCGAAGAGTCCAAGTCTCTGCTCCGTATAGAAATATTGAGAATACAAGGGCATTCACCAGTCTCATCTTGATATTTTGAGAGATAGATCTGTCTTTCCAAACTTTAGTTATGCGACTCATCGCATTTTTTTCCATACCAATACGTCTCCGAACTTCTGCTTCACAGTTACCATCGTAAGTTATACTAGACCTGAGATAGACAAAGGTGTTTACTATCTGGTATTCCTGTAATATGTTAGTCAGTTGAATAGTGTTAAATCTGTCGACCACCATTATTTTTGTCTTAGCTTTATTGATTTTCAGACCAACTTTATTGCTTTCGTATTCAACTCTTCGCAGAAGATCAAACATTTCTTGCTCATTTGCTGCTATAAGTGTAGTGTCATCAGCAAATTTTATATTGGAGATTTTCCTACCAGCTACTGTTACTCCACCGGCCCATCCTTCTAAAACCATCCTCATGACATGTTCACCATAAATGTTAAATAAGTCAGGTGACAACACGCATCTTTGTCTGACACCTCTCTCGGTCTTGAATTGGTTTGAGAACTTCTAGTCGTACTGCCGCTATATTAAACTGGTACAGATTTTTAATAAGTGTCACCAGGTGCATTGGTGCTCCCATTTCTATTAAAATTTACCACAGATTTATCCAGCTTACACAATCAAATGCCTTTTGGTAGTCAACGAAGCATATCTAACGAAGGTACTTGAAATTCTCTAGACTTTTCAATGAATTGTCTCAGGTTCAGGATTTGTTCCCTTGTACCTTTACCCTTTACAAACCCCGCTTGTTCCTGAGGTATTTGGTAATGTAGATATGTTTTTAGTCTGTTTTTGATTATATGCAACAAGATTTTACTAGCATGTGTTATTAGTGACAGTGTGCGGTAGTTTTCACATCTGGTAGTAGTTCCTTTTTTGTGTAGTGGGATATAAATTGAGGTACACCAATCAGATGGCCATTTTCCTGAACTCCAAACAGCGACACAGATAGAATGGATGATATGTAACCCTTTGTCACCTAGTAACTGTAGTATTTCACATGGTATTGAATCAATGCCTGGGGATTTATTTCTCTTTAGTGATTTAATTGCATCTTTAACTTCAGCGAGTAAGACAGTAGGTTCTCTAGGGTATTCAGAAGGCCACTGATTTTCTTCTGATACCTCGTTATTTTTATATAGCTCGCCACAGTAGTTTCGCCATGTTTCCAATATGTCATCAGTATCGGTCTTTAAATTACCTTCCTTATCTATTACAGACCACGTTTGAGGTTTAAATTCTCTGGTAAGGAGTTTGATCTTCTGAAATAAGTCCCTCGGTTCATTTCGACAGCCATGTTCCTCTATCTCTCTGCAGATGATGTAATCAGCTTTATCTTTGCGGCACTGTTTTATGATTTCTCTCGATAACGCTCTGTATTCATCGTTTACTCCGTATCTAGTTTTACGTTCTTTTCTGCGTTGAATCACAGTCCACGTATTATCGGATATCCATGGCTTACGGCCAGTGGAAACCGCTGCCTCACAGTCTTTTGCAGCCTCGATTACCTTATCTTTGAGATAGATCCAGGTGCTCTCAGGGTCACTATCTACTTGGTCTAAAGAAAGAGCATCTTTTAGGTTTTGTTGGAAGTCACTGATTTTTGATGGACTTAGAGACATTACTTTTCTCTGGGGTCTCCTTTTGGGGACATTAAAACGAAGTCGAACGTTCAATACCAGGAGTTGATGATCGCTTCCACAGTCTGCGCCAGGATATGTTTTAAGTTGATGGACGACGACTTCCATCTTGATCTTATTAGGATGTAGTCTATTTGATTCCTTGTTCGTCCATCTGGGCTGCGCCATGTGTATAATCTCCGTGGATGATGTTGATATAACGTGTCTGTAATTGTAAGATGTTCTACACAGAACTCCACTAGACGGTCGCCATTCTCATTTCTCTGTCCAAGTCCATTTTTGCCCAGCACTCCTTCAATATTTTCATTAGATGACCCTACTTTGGCGTTAAAATTTCCTAAAATTATGACGAGTTCACGATTCGGAATAGCGGAATAGCGGTTGGCGATTACAATACTCTAAATAGATAAGCTATCAATGATGCGAATAAAGATAATTCGACACAAAAGTAATCGATCGTGACAGTATTTTCACATTATCATGGTAAAATGATAATTGTAATTTGAGGCGATCAGAGCAACAGTGATCAAAACCCACAAATTAAGCATTTTTAGATTAATGTATCAATAAAAGCGGCAACATTAAATCTTCGGATTGACAAGGGTCTACACAACCTATCTCTATATTTGGCTAAATAGTGCTACATAATTTGTAGCGCCATCTCGTACGAGCAATGAAAATACGTATGCAAAGGTTGTATTTATCTCAAAACTTCGTTTTTGGGGTTAGGCCACTGTTGCTCTGAGCGCCTCATTTCTAGGTTAGTATTTTTCAGCGACGTAAATATAAATATTTTATGTCATTGGTATATTCAGACATTATATAGTGAAATTTGATTTTATATTTATTAACTTTTACATTAAAATATTTTTTCCGTCGACCGTCCATTTATGATCAATTTTCACACCCTCAAAATCATTGATTAATGACCCCTATTAATGAATGATTTTCTATTAGTGAACGATTTCATTATAGGCAACACAATATACATTGCTTGCATAAATTAATTAAACGTTCTGTGATAGGCAGTGACCTGTGGTGTAGGCAACCAAACATATACCTACCTATTTATATTCCCACTAAAAAATTTAAAATCAAGTAGCCGCTGTTAGTACCATATTATGTAATTGTATCTTATTATTTACTTTATTGCTTAAAATTCTGTGTATTTGAAAAATCAAAAGATGAATATATCTTTATTTCTGAAAAGTACGGTCGAAGGAAAAGTTTTGTAACGAACTCGTGACTTAAAATGGCGATTAACAATCTCGAACATTAACGCACTCACTCCGCTCACGCGGTAAAATATCTCAATTGTTAATCGCCCTTATTAATACACTTTTTGGTTAAATAACTATAAATATTCATATTCTGGCAAATATTTGTAAAAGTACCTATTGATGTTTATACAAAAAAATATAAATATAAATATTCTGACAACTCTCAGATATAACTAAAATGCCATGTAATGATTTGAGACATTCTTAAAATCTTAAATGACGTCAAAATTAATGACGCACTGAAAAAAAGATTTGGGGTCCACTGCATATATTATTCTAAGCGTTTTTATTTGTACTTTCAGATCTGCACCTCAAATACACAGGGTGTAACGAAAATGGAGGTCATAAATATAATCACATATTCTGGGACCAAAAATAGTTTGATTGAACCTTGAACTTACCTTAGTACAAA